>NW_015373966.1:649743-683085 GCF_001272555.1 Dufourea novaeangliae
GTATCAATAGTGTTAATTCCTATTAATTAGAATATTAAGATAATATTAGTTCTAAGCTGAAGAACGAAGACAACCGACGAGGGAACTTAGTTTTTTATAGGTTTAGGCTCAAGAAAGAAGTCATCCGCCGAGGGATTTTAGTACCGATAGTATTAGATAGTTAAGATTTAAGTTATTTATAAGGTTTATTGTGAAAGGTGGGAAGATGTAGAACTTGTGATTCCATCTACTTGCCTTGGGCCTCCACTCGCAGCAACCTCCTCGTGGTGAGGCCTGGGCAATCGGTATTGTCATCGGTAAAGTACTATAAACTGAAGACAATATCGAACTAGGATTATTTTAGAAATCGATATGAAATTCAAAGTGTAAAAATGTCTACTACTTTGAATGTTTTAGAAAATTATTCGAGATAAAGATGTATGGAACTACTGAAAATTACTTTAGATTCCTTTTCCTTATTCTGTAAATTCATTGATTGGAATATGAATGCTAATGGAAGTATGAATATTTTCACAGGACGATGATATAAATGGAACTTTAACACTTTTTTAAGTGTTACAGTGATATTTCGTTGGCCTCCGTATTAGCGTACTGCGCCGAATACGGATAGCATGATGTAGTCGCAAGGGAGCAATTGAATCGAATAGACGTATTGTACCGTAACGCATCGTATTGTATTTCAAACTTTCATATCATTATAATTTATATGTATAGTTGTATATTCCAATAAACATACGTCAGGTAATATAAGCCTCATTTCATCGAATTGTCTTAAATATAACTGCATAAATATTGTACAATCCTGTACTAGTAATAGTTGTCTGGTTCAACAGGTTACTACAGAAACTAACTATTGCCTACGTCTTTTAAACTTGGGCTGTAGTAGCACCTGCAGAAACTGCCATGGTTGCTGGGGTTACTATATAATTTGCTCACGGAAAACGCACAAGTATCAGTTAGTTTTCGACAGTTGCACGAGCAACATTAGACCGAGCTCGAGACTCGTACGAGTAACAGGATCACGTTTCAAAACTCTTGTGCATGCTTCGAGGGTTCTATGACCCCACTCCCACACAGACGGGATCTTTCGTACATTACCGGGGCTTCCATGACCCCACGGTCTCACCACACGCGATTCCTGGCGCCTCGTCTGCGGGTTCTATGACCCCACGTTATCATCACACGGGGTCCCTGACGCCTCCTTATGGGGTTCTATGACCCTCGGACTGACCACATGGGGTCTCTGGCGCCTCCTGCGGGGGTTCTGTGAACCCACGTTCTCACCATTGGGGGACTCTGGCGCCTCCACCGGGGGTTCTATGGCCCCACGATCTCTCGACACGGGGTCCCTGACTCCTCCACCGGGGGTTCTATGACCCCATGCCTACACAATGGGTCTCTTACGTATACGTTACCAATTCAAGTAATTTTTAGAATATTGATATTAATTTATGAACCGAGATTCTGGTTTCACAAGTTTCGAGGTTATTGATACAGGAATAAATTAAAATATTATTTTTATTAAGAAAATTAATTACGTGCTTATTATTGTACTTATTTATACAGATTTCTTGAAGAAGAAATAAAGTATAGGAATTGAGAGGAAGGTGATGATGGGATTAATGAACAACGCATATGTACCGTTTTATTGTCTTTTATTTAAACAATTCTATAGAAATATACAGTTTACAATATAAGATCACAAAGAGACATACAATTAAAATTATCGTATAAGATAGTAAGATTGTCAGCATTAATGGAATTTGGATTATTCCGACATGCTGTTGTTCTACGCATGGAATTTTGACATTCATTTTAAGCCTATTCATTTTTGTAGTAGGTTGAAATACTCAAAGTCCCATAAATTTCATTGTCATTCCAATTTTGAAAGTGCTACATACGGTTCTCATATCTGTACAAAATGTTAAGTTTGTTTCGTTTCATAATTATTCATGGAAAAACCAGTAGTCTCTCTATACTTATATGTAGATGTAATATGATTATACGTACTGTTGTGAAATTGTTGTATTTTTCATATCCAGTTTATTGACCTAGCCGTGTACGCTGTATATGATGGTTGTTATAGGTTTAGGCTCAAGAAAGAAGTCATCCGCCGAGGGATGTTAGTACCGATAGTACTACATAGTTAAGATTTAAGTTATTTATAAGGTTTATTGTGAAGGGTGGGTAGATGTAGAACTTGTGATTCCATCTACCTGCCTTGAGCCTCCACTGGCAGCAACCTCCTCGTGATGAGGCCTGGGCAATCGGTATTATCATCGGTAAAGTACTGTAAACTGAGGACAATATCGAGCTAATGGCTGCGAACTTCGAATCTATCTCATAAAACCAATATGAAATCGATATGAGACTTAGTGTAAAAATGTCTAGTAGTTTCAATGTTTTAGAAAATTATGCGAGATAAAGATGTATGGAACTACTGAAAATTACTTTATGCAGTATGTTAAAAGTCCACTGTATTCCAAAAAGTATTCAATAATACATATCCTTAATTTTTATTACAGGCAGTATGCAATACAAAAGAAGCACGTAATTTTATACCAGAGCTTCAATATAGTCATAGTTTAAGCAATTTATATTTCTTGAAATATGATTGTACTTTTTCCTTAGGATAAGGTTTTGTTGATAAACATGTTGGAATATTTTCAGGTTGTTCAATCCACAATTTATGATGGATATCCTCCTTTTTTAATTGTATAGATAAAGTATTTAAGCTGGTCTCATCTGGAGCCTAGTATTCAAATATATAAATATATTATTAATGTTACCATATTTCTTTGCTAGTTTAACACCATTATATAAAACAATTCTGCAACATAATACTATTTAATTGATCATGTCTGGTTATACTTACTTCCAGTACAATTTTATGCATATTATCTAAATTCGCAAGGTATATTTGCGTGTAAGTGTCATTATAAAACAGGTGCATAACAGCAGTGCAGGCATGACACGCTTGAGCTACAATTGCACCTACAGGCCATTTCATTGTCTTCAAGAGGTCTCCCCGTACCACAACATACTGAACTATCTCGCTCATTCTAATACTGACAGACTTCCCTAATTTTTCTAAAGTAAAATAAAATTGTAAAATAAGTAATACTATTTGTTATCCAGTGATTATTCAATCTTATTGAATCCCTTAATAAAATTGAATAATATATTACATAACTATACCAAGTTTTAATCCTCTATTTCAACCAGGAGACTAGTAACAGGGAAAATTCGGATTACCGGTTTTCCTCTATTTTCCCCATTTAATGGTATGCAAAAATTCTGTAAAAAAAATCTGGTAGATAGTGCTCACTGGGGCACGAATTTAATTTAATTTATTTTTTTTTTTTAATCAAAATTATAATTGTAAATAAATTGACACTTCTTTATAACCTATATGAAAAACGTTTTATAGGTTAGAAACACGTTATAGATATTTTCATTCCATATTTACAACATTTACGACATTTAACGCACGTGTCTCTTATAAAATAAACAATTCGCATATTTACCCACCTCTGGTAACAACTGGTTATTAGGGCAGTCAGCCAAACTTGCAAATCCAAATTTTGTTCAGTGCCTGTTATAAAGTTATGGCTACAAGTTTGATACAGAATTTGCTATAAACAACTTGCGCGCAGATAGACAACGAATTGGTAGCAACACATCCAGCAAATTAGTTCGCGCAGACTCTGTTCCGTTTTTGCCCCCAATTTGACACAGGTTATGTTGCAAGACTTGCTGCCAATTTGCTTTACCACTTTGTCAGCTGACGTTGCCTGCAAAACCGAAGCCAAATGCGGAAACAGATGGCTATGTTTTTTTAGACAACTTTTGTCATTATTTGCTGATAATTTGCTCGAAACTTGTACACAACTGGATATCAGAGTATTTATAACAACCTGTAAATATATATTTTTGACATAGAAAATAGCAGAATAATTGCGTTGTCTATTTTTCTGTTTATAAGTATTGCCAATGTTAATTTTATTGATGACTAAGTATATAATTATTTATGTCTGGGAAGATTAACATTAAGATCAGCAAGCACATATGATACTGCTGCAAACAAGGCTGTTCCTTGATTCAGAGCTTCTGGATTCTCAACCACCATTGTGTCAGCATTTGAATGATGATAATAGAAGTATTTTTCATTCTGTGTCCAAAGTGATCCACCTGGTATGCCTTTGTCTATCCAATAAGAAATATCAGGTCCTGCATTGGGACTTCGCACTTTCATTGTTCCCATGGAATGTAACAGGCTGCAAAAAATTATTTTTGATACAATTAATATGATACAGTAATATTTTCAATTCTAATTTGCATATACCACTGACCTCATAATTTTTTCTAGTATGCATTTAACTTGTTCTGTACCAGTAAACTCAAGACCTAAAGGCTTGAATGTACCCATGTCTGATTCCATGACAAACTGGAGATTCTTTTCTTCAGCCTCATGAGAGTTGATATATGAACGAGCTCCTATGATACCAAGCTCTTCAGCTGTCCACATAATCATTCTATAAATTATACCTTAAGTATACCAAGAGATAACAATATAAGTAGTTTGTAAACCTTGTGGAATCACAAACAGGAATGCAGGTCTAGCAATTAACCAAGGACATCATGGCAGTTATCTTGCTGGTATGTAAATTATTTTGTCTTCTAAATGACATTCTTTTTTAATCTAGTTCGGACAATTTTTGAAATTTTGAAAATAGTCCTAAATATGTTAGGTTTACAAAAGAACCTCCTGTTTATGATCCTACTAAATTTACTATCTCAGTATACTATTACAAGAAAACCCATTTGTTTCATTTCAGATGTGCATTGTTTGAATTATAAAATTATTATGTCACAAAATATTTGGTACTCCGAAAATAATAAAAAATAATGTGATTTATTTTATACCTAACTTAATAGTTAATTGCTCTGTAAAGAGATGAGAAGTATACAATTTTTTTTTTTCGCCAAAAACAATAGAAAATCACCTTATTGTTCGACGAGGTCGATAATTAAGATGTTTCAACAGTCTCAAGGCCTGCCATGAAATAAATGCTCCACCTCCATCATCCATTGCTCCCTGACCAACATCCCAACTATCTATATGACCAGATACTACTACTGTTTTCTCTGGCATTGTAGAACCAATTATTTCTGCTACTACATTTCGTGATACTTTATCTGCCAATGTTTTGGCTTGCATTTTTAAATTAATTTTTATGGTTTCACCTAAAGAGTTGTAACAGTAGAGTTATAATGTGTATAAAAATGAATAAATATTATAGACCTACAATTACCTCTCATAGACATTCTTCTTAACAAGCTTGCATCCTCAGCTGTAATACATGCAACTGGAATTTTAGTCACATTTGCAGCATAACTCTGCATACCCGTATGTGGTGTATATAATGAGTATGGTGTAACTGATTTAATCAAAGCAGCAACAGCACCATATTTAGATGCTTCTGATGCTCCAGCACTTCTATATTTAACTGTTTCACCATATGAAATATACTTTTGATTATATACAACTATTTTTCCTGGTACCTAAGAAGAAATACATAAAAGTTGGAAGCTGAAATTTATATACTTAAATGTTTCATAGGTTTTAAAGAAAACATACTTCATCTTTCCTTTTATCAAGTTCTTTGAAACTGTTTACAACAATAGCCTCTGCACTTATTCCTTCAGGTAGAGTACCAACACTGTAACCTAATCCCAAAAGAGCAATCTTTTTACGCCTTGGTTTTAAAAGAGTTGCAGACTCTTCTCCCCTAAAAGGTGAATATTTTTATAATATAAACTGTAAAATTTATTAATAATATTGTATAGAAAATTTATTTTAATTCTAATGAATACATCATAACATAGAGCATTTATTTCACGAAATTTTAATTTTGTTTAATTCATGTTGTAGGTATGCGAAACATTTAAAATTATTAACCACCAGTTATCAAACATTACCTAACCCAATGAGGCACAACCACAGATTCTCCATGTATATTTTCTAAACCAAATTCATGTGATTTGTTTAGTACATAATTAATTGATTGTTCAAGCGTTTCTGTACCAGTGAATCTGGGACCAAATTTGTCCACAAAATTAGCTAATTCATTCCAAGTGGTTCCTTTGAAAGAACCTGATGTTGTTTCGTTTATTATAGTTTGCACTAATGAACTGTATGATTCAATCTCTTGTAACAACTTCATTGACAAGTTACATGTATTAACATCCTCTTTAATCGTGGTATCGAGTGATATCACAAATTGTACTCGAATGATCCACATAGTAATAAAAATTCTTACATGGCACAACATTGTGTCAAATATTACTTTATGAAGTTTATAAAAATCAGTTTAATCACTAAAACAAATGACGTTTCTTTTCACAATAATTACATATTGTAGTTTCTGATAATAAATGAACCGGACTGTAACATCTTTGAAAACTGTATGATACAGATAAGGCCCGACGCACCCGAGCGACACGTTCTCGCACTGTCTCGCAGTCCACTGTCCATTTATTTATATCACATTTATATCAGGCAATTTACACGTGATGCAGATTTCGGCGGCAACTTTGTGTTCTGTTTGCGTTTCAACAAATGAATACTAAAACTCGACTAGGACGCAACGTTTTAGCATTGCAGACTCCTCTCGATTCTCGTCTGACTCGTTCTACACGATTATTGTCCAGGAGTTATCTATACAACTGGGGGGGGGGGGGGTAGAACCTGTATAGCGCATACTTTGTTGCCCCTCCGCTTTTGTTGCCGAGGCTCGGGCTTCGAGTAGAAAACAAATTTACGAGAGGCTGAAGCATTTCTCTCTATAAGATTATTGTCGCGGCCCGGACCTCAGTTCGAGACGATAATACAGAGGAGACTGTACATATATTTATATGAAGCGATTCACACGTGATGTGACGCAGGTTTCGGTGTCAACATCACGTTTTCTGAAATGAACGCAGATATTGCAAATCACAAATGTGACGCTATATCTCAGCGGACAGTCAATTATTTTTCTCGAGCAATTCATATATCCGGTATGCGTCATTTATTATACGAATAAGCAATATTGCTCCAGCATCAAAACGAAAACGACTTTTAGATGGCATGACGATTCAATTTATGACAACACCTTATGAGGTGTGATCCACGAGACAAAAAGCAATGATATTGCCACTAATATTCATACAGTTATTTGAGCCACTGTTATTGAAACAGAACATTCAAATATGTCGTTGAATTCGTCTTGAAATGCTTAATAACGTGACAGTAATAAAAATATGTACATAGTTCCGGTTTAAAAAAATTACAAGTGCTGTTTTAGATGAGAACATAAAAAATTGTGAAAGGAAATTTAGAAATGGGTACCTGGGTACTCTGGTACCCGATTGCCTACACAAGGGTTAAAGGTGGGTAGAACATTGTCCAAGGAATGTTCTATGGCAACAATGATTGAAGATATCGGCAGGTAAATTACCAGCAAATTAGATTGCCGAGTTTTGTTGAGGCTTCCGTAAGCGAATCGAGAAACCTACCAAGAGTCAGCTCCTCTCAGAACTTCATCGACCTCCGGCAAGGTGAGTGCTATCACAGTGCTACCCTAATATTCGGCAAGAGCCACCGGATTTCCTGTGACACGTGCCCGAGTTTCCTTTTCGAAGCTTTTCGTGTTTCGAAGCTCTACGGGTAAGTGTGAAACCCAGAAAGTATGTTTTGCAAATATTATTGAGAAAAAATTGCGATTCGATTCTGCGAGTAGTACCTATATCTGGTAGTTGACAAGTATATGAAGAACTGACGAGCATATTTTTTACAACAAAATATGAATTCCTTAATTATCCTTGCATTCAAATATTCAGAAACACAAATACAATTTATGTTTACTATATTCAAGTTAAGAATAGTATACAGAGCGTTCATTCTAACGGTACCTATTCACGATTTTTCAGCAGCTTGCAACAATCTAATAAACGGAAAGGTTATTAACCGAAATCTATCGATTTTAAGTGGACAACGTGTAAGATAACAAATATTTCGAAAATACATTTCTTTCATAGTGAATTCAAGATCACCTTGAGTTTTTTAAATTGGAAATGTATCATTTTTTCCCATTATATTGTAGGGGATATTAAGAGAAATTTAACCGGAGTAGAAAATATGACACTTTGTTTTCAGGATACTAAATTTACAGCAGTTGAATTATTTCCATAAGAGTATCATATTTTTGTACTGGTTAAATTCGTCTTAATGTTTCCTACAACATAATGGAAAAATGATATAGTTCCGATGACAAAACTCAAGGTGACCTTGGATTTACTATGAAAAAAATGTATTTTCGAAATATTTTTTTATCGTTATACGTTGTCTACCTAAAATATATAAATTTCGGATAATAACTTTTTTTTACCTTGCTGCAAACAACTGAAAAAATGTGGAAACCGTTACAATGAATATCCTGTATATTTTGAAACATGTGATATTACTTGTGAATCACCTTGTACAGACATATACACACGTAGCAATATACATATATACGTATATCGAATTATTTGCTTAAGACCTATTAAGACGACTTTTTCCTTTTCAATTTATGAAAATTATGTTCTTTTTTACGTTAATTTTTTGTTGTGTACGATGGATACTAAAGTGGGATTTGTCACTAGGTCACTTCGAATCGAATAAAATGGGATCTTAATTAGCCAAATATCATTTATCCGAATATTCTTTAACCCTGCTTTTGATTAACTGAATTCTGTAGGTCCATTTACGTGAATTTTATTACACAATATGAATTGACAAGAAAAAATTATCGTAAAAAGAAAAAATTAACTGAGTAGAACAACAGACTTGTTATAGTTTAATTTCAAGTTACTTTTGAGAATATGTGCTGTAGTGTGTTTTAGAAATAGTCTTCAGATAATATGGAAAATAAAACGATAATACATTGTCCAAAATAGTTATTGTATGAAAAATATTCCGACAGGCAATTTCAAAAATTTAAAAATGCAATATAGCAACTGTTCCTAAAGGCTTCGATTACATAAAAAATTTGTTTACTTGAACGTAGTTTCTTAAAATATGTTTCAATATCTATTTTCATAATGAAAGAAATTAAAGTAGAAAAACAGTCTTTAAAATATTAAATGTCAATGTTATGAATGAGATCATTCTCGTTTGTGTGTTTTTATATGGGAAATGGTTTCTTTAGTGAAACACTTCTACATTAAAAAAACAATTATCGGACTCGTTTCAACACTATTACTGTTGGAGGACATGGAAAAAATGAAAAGAAGAAATTATATAGAAACATGTGTCCAATTTAATATTGCTACCCAGTTATAGCTATTTTTGTTCTCCAATAATTTTTAATGATCAAATGTGGTCAATCACTAAAAAAATTCTGTTCTTTTTTCTTTGAAATCACGAATTTCGGCGTCACTAATTTAATTAATCATTGTTTTCATTATATTCTCACACAATTTTTATGACTACTTAGTATTTTTAACTTCACACTTTGACAGTATTTATTTATTTTCTGATGTATACCGAATTTTATATTCTGTATTTTGTAGACTTCATATTTAATCACTTATACTTTCAAATTTAATATGATAAAGTTTAACGAGGTCTTTAATTTGTTTAGAACTTACAATTAGTAGAACATGTTTTTATAGAACAAACTTTCTGCCTGATTACCACTAAATTTGACCATCCAGTCTTTTTGTTTCATTTGTATGTCTACTAGTAATCCTTCAAATGACTTTACGAACAAAGTAGCATTTAAATAGTCAAAAACGTGGTTAAATGTAAATCGCATAATTCCAGTGGTACCATGTTAACATCAAGTTGAGTCATAAATTACCTTGGACACCATAGACACTGAAAAAATTACTAAATGGTACTTAAAAAGCGCCGATTATGAGAACATTCAAAATGAATAACAACTAAGTAGTGTAGTCATAATTGAAAACCACTAATATGTTAATATTAATTACAAAATCTAATTTACCCATAGAAATCTAAAGCAGAAAAACAGAAGTCATTTATAATTGAAATTCACTTTTCTTAAACAACAGTACGGTGTTCAAAGGGTACGGCGATATTTATCACCCTCGAGTTCAACAGCCTGGACCCAACGGTCCAGGTGTTGCTCACCTCAGCAGCGCTTTCACTGTATTCCCAATCATCCCTAACCACTGTCAGACAACATCCAAAGAAAATTCGATGATTTAATCTCTGCCTAATGATACATAGGTCATTTTACATCCATTTGTAGCTAGAAGTGTCTCACATAACATCAGGCATTATACGCATTAACGGAACTACCCTTACAGCACAAGCTAGTCCAAACTATCCGTTTCAATGACAAAATGTCACCCAGAAATTTGGAAACAATCGAGAATACGAATTCAATTAAATCCCCCCAAGCATCGTTGTCTGAGCGTTCCATCATCGTTTGTACAGTAATGTCTCGATGAGTGTGACGAACTCGGATCCGCTTCGGAGCATCCATGGAAAAGGTTTTTAGTCCCTCATAGATTTGTCTTTTGCACGGAGCCGAGCCTCTTCTTAGCTTCTGTTTACTTTGTTTCGATTGGGTCCAGAGGGAGACCCCCAATAGTGGGAATAACGCCGTTGTTCGTGTCGCATTCATCGAGGACTCACTGTATTGGCGAGGGTTGAAAATTCAAATGGGTGACGTATGCAATGTAAACGATTTCACTCCTGCTGATGGGGCCTTGCAGATTATCATCTGTGTTGGGGGTCTCCCTACGAAGATGGTGTTCACCGTGCAGTGCACCTCTCGCAGAATCGAATTTCCTGTTGCCTGCCGTTGGTGACGTAGTAGTTCTCTCTCGGTGTGCTCCATTAACAGGAATCCCCATACACAAACACACAGAGAGAGAGACGTCGGGTTCTATTGATTTTCCTTAGAGGCGCAAGCGCTATTCGGCTCTTATCTGGCGAAAGAGAGGCGCGGCTATAACCATGGATCCCAGTGTGCTCGCCAACATGGACAAGGACGCGTTGAAGAAGCAGATCGAGAACATGAAGTACCAAGTGAGCATGGAACGATGGCCCCTGTCGAGAAGTATCGCCGCGTAAGTTCGTTAATAATTTTTTTTTTCTTTCACCGGGGCATCCCCGCCGGATTCGCTTGTAATTCTCAATATATTCTTTTTTTTTTTCGCCGCCGTTTGTATTTTTATTTTCTTTCAACTTTTTGTTTATAGTACTCGTACCTGTAACCACCTCCTCGCTCCAAGCTTGTTAAAGATGCACGAGCTATGGCGCCCTTTACACACTAATTATGAACAGTACCGTGAAGATGCGACGCCCACAGATATTTATTAAAAAGTGGTCCCCCCCCGTGTGTACCTGAGTGAATTTAGAAACTGACGGTAGTATTTCATTTGCTTTACGTGGTGCGTAAGGTTACTGTTTTCGAACAAGTGTACCTTTTTTTTATATCGTTTTGCTGATTAATATAAGAGAAAAGTGACACGATTCTGTCCTTGTTTATGTTGTTTTTTAATCTATTCTTTTTGTCTTCTAATAATTTTATATCGTGTACGCTACTGAAATAGTTCGAGGTATTTGTGACTTTAACAACATCGGCACATTGTTTGTGAACTTCGTGTTCTATAACAGTGTTATTTTATGTTTGGAATATTTTATATAGCAGTTCTTTTAGACTATTCTGTTGATTTATTTTATTCGGAATATATTTGAAATGTGGCCTCTGATCTGTATTAATTTGTATTTATTGGGTATATCAATAAATGTGTGTTTACTTGAATGTTTTGTTTTATATATATATTTTTTTTTACGATTGTACATACATAATTGTGTTATATCTTACTAGGACGTTGAATGTATGCCCCAGTATTATGCAAACCCTGTTTTAGATATTTGTCCGTAGAACCTGCAGTTTGGATTATAATGTGACTTCTTCCGTTAATGTATCTATTTAACAACTTTGTGAACATAAATCGAGAAATATAAACTAACATTATTAATCACTAGTTAGTTCGACACAATTTTCTTCGAATAACACATAGTGAAAAGTAACAGTATCTAAGAGTGTCATCCTGTGCTCTAAATAGTTAACGGGATTCAGTACCACTGTTCAAAAATGTTTCAAATTGATGAAACTAAACCAGGTTTTTAGTGTTACGTGGGGATGATTTTTGTGTATCATTTTTGTGTAACACATTACGTATAATTTCGTTGCTGAATTTCAAACAGATTTATTACAAGGAATAAAATGCTACTGCTTTTCATAAGTGTTTGTTATACGAATTGTCGTTTTTCATTATTTATTGTCACTGTTACATGAAAAAATTTGGTTTCTGTTCATTTGAATAAATATTTCTTTACTGTGAAATTTCTGGTATACTAACTAATCCGTATGCTTTGAGATAAAAGTTTTTTCTAGAGTTTTACCAACATTTTACTCCGTTGTAATCCATTGTAATCCACTTTTATACTTTATCACAAGTGGGGATAGTTGTTACAAGTATAGTCTATTATAATTACAGATACTCTTGTGAAAAAGAACTACAAATAAACACACCGAAAGGTAAAAGAAAGTAACATAAAAAAGCAGTAGTTTATATTCAAAATATTTTATCTTAGATATATCGAAATAAGTAGAATTGTTGTATAAATTGCAAATTCACTTACATTATATTACATACTCCAATATTACTTTTGCAAATATATTTTTTCACAAGAATTCGCTCATTTTTCTAATTTTTTCATAAAAATCTTACTATTTACGATACCTGTGACAAACAACTGTGTTGTGAGACAACCAACCCTAATGCGCGGAGATTGTCACATTATCCTATTAACCCTATTAACACGAAGCTAGCAGGTATTTACACTGGCATTACAACATTAGTATTGTTTGTTAATAGCAAATACCTACTTTTTCCGTTACTATGAAGAAACATTTTATCTCCGGTCTCCCCTATAAGCGGAGAAGTTCGTTAGTTTATCGATTTGTATATTTTTACCAAGCTGTTCCTTTTACCAACGACGATAGAAATAGAAACACGTTCATTTTCGGTAGTTCCAATAAAGTTGAACGGGTAGTGTTGCCAAAACAAGCGAATTGTTAGACAAATTGGAGAATCCGTGAGAACCATTTGTGTCGACGTAACTGGTCCGGCGCGTGGTGCCACCACACGCGGCTGGACAATTAACAGTCAAGGCTGAATTACACCGACGTTCTTATATTACACGAACGGAGGACAGGATCTCCTTGGACGTGGAGTGTCGGTTAATCGCATATTCGCGTACCGATCACTTTCTGACATTCAACACCACCCAGAAAGCATATGCCGCCTAATGACGCCTTGAAGACGGCTTAAAGACGTCTTAGACCTAAAACAGCCGTAAAATGGACGTCTTCAAGGCGTCGTCTGCTAACTGGGTAAGGATTCATGTACATCTTCGATCAAACTCGGCTTCCACTGGGGGAAAAAGTGGCGTGCGGGAAAGGCCTCCTATACTTGGTAAATTTATTTCAAGAAATAAATGTTAAAATGCATGTCAATTTGGCATAAATTTCAGAAACTTCCGAAACCAAATGGTACAAGGCTCTTTCCCCATGTCACTTTTCCCCGTGGTGGAAGCTGAGTTTGCTCGTGAAGGTACGTTCCTTGTTAGTTAACGTGATAGTGTCCGTTTCGAGCATGCTGCGAAGACTGTATGATCAGGGGAACACATAATACCTGTCTGTCTCAAAAATTTCCGAAATGAAATTTAAAAAAAAAACAGTTTTTCGTAAAACGATAGTACCATTCATCATGAAACCTTGTTGGTTAACAACTCGACCTGCAGGCTCGCGCTATGACTGATCGGGGTTTTTCGTTAATCTCTCGTTAACAAAGCTTCGGATAACATTTTTGCTAAAGAAAAACTTGTTTCAAATTACCTCACGGGTCTCCCATTTCCGGATCCTCCAATATTTTTGTTAAACCCTATATAGCTACGGTGGGAACAAAATGGTTAAAAAGGGAATGGTATGTTTTTCTTTTCCCATTAAAAATTATGGACATTATTGGACAGAGTTCGTTGACAACATTACTGCCAGAGTTGTCGCGATCCACGCTATCGAATAAACGTTGACACAATCTTCCATGGCGGTCTAAACTGCAAAATTATGTGGGCATGCATTGTTTTCCGGGGAAATTAACTTCTCACGGTTGTACAATGGATAAAGCCTCGAAATAGGAGAAAATTCAGTTAGGTACCGCTACGAGTCTAATAATCTGAGTTTCCTTTCAAGCTATGAATGAATCAGAAAAGCAGAATCGCCGCAGCAATTTAACGGTCTCTGTGTAGACGGAAAATTATATAGTAAAACATATTAGAACTGTCAGCCTGAGGTTTTTGACACAACGTCGTTTGATGGTGATGCTAGGCAACGATTACCTTTCGAAGTTAACTATGTACTTCCTTACATTTATGTGGATGCCTCAGGACGAAAGACGCTATTTGTGTTTAAAGAATAGAGAAGGGAGAAGTTGACTGTATTGTACTACTTACGATATTGTACGTTACATTTCCTATTTGGTATTAATTTATACAAATGATTGGACACTGTAGCTTGATGTTTAAGACACCAATAATTAGATGTTTAACCTTTTGTCAAGAACAAATTAATTTGCCAGAAATCTTTTTATGAGATAGTGTAGAAAGTGTGATTTAAGCAACCAGTTGTCTAAATCGTACATCCATTAAATGTCCTATGTAATTTGCGAATAGAAATACTAAATAAAATATGAGTAAGGGAAGGAATCGTCTATTAATACAATTAAATGTAAGTTATTCGCGAAATAATTCGACGTAGAATGGAAATTTTTTAGAATGTACTTATTACTTCATAGTGGAGATTCCAAATAATATAAAATATAGAAAAATTTTCGTAATTAAACGAAACACTGGCATTATCTTGTCTTGAGTTCTTTTATGATCAAGTAAAAGTGAATTTTATTCATTCCGATGGCTATTATACAAGGTGTCTTACCCGATTTTGACATCTTGATTTTCTCGCTATTGTTACTCGTAGCAAAAAATGTTTTAGCTGAGGCTTGAATGGTATCGAGTGGAGCATATTCTGATGTTATTAGTTTTTTTAAATTGGAATGAGGTATTTTTTAATACATCAATCGATGCAGCTACACATTCATTATAAAAAAGTACAAACCTGTGTATGTCGAAAAGTTAGTAGTTCAGGAGATACTTCAATTTAAATAATTCTAAAATACCATTACTAAGACGTTAGCGTTTACATATTTACAGGAATGGTGATAAAGTACGACAGTAATGGTATTTTAGAATTATTTAAATTTAAATATCTCCTGAACTAACTTTTCGACATACACAGGTTAGTAAAAAATACCTCATTCCATTTAAAAAAACAAAGTTGACCTTTATATGACCTTTACGCGTCTACTCACGAAAAAACTAATAACATCAGAATATGCTCCACTCGATACCATTCAAACCTCCACTGAAACATTTTTTGCTACGAGTAACAATAGCGAGAAAATCAAGATGTCATAATCGGGCGAGACACCCTGTATACTCTTAAATTGTTCAGCAACCACGTAAACAAAATTATTTTTATTTTTACTAGGTAATTACGTGGAATATTTACGAATTATTCCTAAGAATTTTCGATAATCGAGAAGCAGCGCGTGCCGCAGCGAGATTTAAAGTTCATCAACCTGTTTACTACAACATCAAACAGAGTGTAAGAAAGTTCGACGTATTCTAAACAATAGAAAGTCTGCTCCGATTTACTTAAGATCCGTTCAAAGATATAAAATGAAAAAAGCGTGCCAATGAAAGTTTTTTTTGGTGAATGTAACTGTATTACGTGCACCGACTGAATTCGTAAAATTTCAATCACGCACTCAACAATTATTTAACTTTCACTTTCTTTAGGGAATGTAATTTTTTTAAAGAAAAAAAGTGATAAAATGAAACTTTATCGGAGCAATAAAGTTAATAAACAATGATTCAAACGAAAGGAACATATCATACCCCTTAATCTTTGGACACGTCCTGTAAGTGCAAGCGTGCAATTGAATAATTTACATCCGATAGAAAGTGAACAGTAGGATGGGATCTCGATAAAAAGTAGGGTGAAGTCGGTCGAACGAGGTAACAAATGGGGATCTATCCGGTAGGCGGACGTATTAAACTGGAAACATACAGTAATGTCTCGATGAGTGCAACGAACTCGGGTCATAAATTTGTTCTTTTTTTGCACGAAGCCGTTCTTCTGCTTAGTTTCTGTTTATTCTGTATTGATTGGTTTCAGAAAGGGAACCCCCCAGTGGTGGGTATAACGCTGTTGTTCGTGTCGCACTCGTCGAGGAATCACGGTATATCGCGCGCCAGAGATATATCGCTAACGAGGTTTAATAACACATGGGAAGTTCGAAATACAGAGTTCCTCGATTGCGGAACAACGCGGAACCGCGACGTTCGGCTGGCGACGTTATCCCCAGGTCTTGCGGTTTTCGAGGCGAATCGTAACCGAAAGCAAAAAATTTCCGCGGTCGACTACTCGGAGAGCGCCGGAGTGAAAGGTGCCTAACATTTTTTTTCTTTTCCTCTTCCCGATCAAACTAATCTTTCGCTCGCGCCACTGTCCCCCTAACGCGTATCGTCTCAACCTCCTCTAAAGTCTTCCGACGTTCTCCCATTGCCGTTACACGATCGTGAAATCGACGAACAGAAACGATATCGTACAGGGTTTTACTCTCTAACCCGATGCCGACGGGACAAGTTTCTTTTTCGGTGAGATGAGATTATAAACCGAGTAGACATGTCTGACCTTCCACATTCACCACCTGTGGATTTTGCGATGGTTTCGCTGCTTATGGGAATGCTCGTTAACCCCTTGGGTATCGTTTTATTTGAAAAAATTATTGCATATGGAAGAAATTTCATTTTTTAGGTGCTTGGAATAGTATATAAATGAGGCACTGTATGTGTGTAATGAGATACTCCCGGCTCCCAGTCGTGTGACCGTTAACCGTATATTAAAAGCATGCGACACCAAACAAAGATCCCTTTCCCCGTATTGAGGAATCGAGGAGAAACAGAAGTGGCATTTGCACAGTCGAAGGAAGCGCTGTCAAATGCAGCCGCGTTGGCACACACGCCGACAGATACGAAGATAGGAATCACGGTGGATGCTTCGGATTATGTGAGGGACGCAACTCTTTGGATAGAAAGAGGGAACTTGGCTATGTTAGGTGTTTGTTTTACAATCGAGAATTCCACGGATATATTGTACATTGTGCATAAAAATTGCAACACCACGAGAACATGAAGTAACGAGGACACCGACAGGTGTTCGTGCTCGGGGGTTGGGCATGTGGTGGTACATATTCTGTCAAACGACTGACAAAACACGGTTCCTTTTGTAATTATTACACTCTCAATCTTCATTTAAGGGGTCATGCTCAGTCAGGAGGCCAAAAAAAGAGTGTTCTTTGGGAATTTTTTTTCTCGAAAATTATAAGATCTTTTTCAAAAAATGTGTTTATGTTTCAAAGATTGCGATTTCTAGATTATAAGGTAATTTTTTTGTTTAAAAATATTTATTAGTAAATAAATGGTGAGCGATCTCCCGGATGTCTCTTCACAAAAAGTGGTCTGCCGTGATCACTGTAACTTCGTAACGGTTCATCTGAAATTAAAAATTCAATAAGATTTATGTAATGAAAGAACCAATCTTGTCCTTGAACGTAGAGTTTTTCGAAATATTGATTAGGAACAAAATAGCGGACGTTTTCCTGAAAAAGTGCGATTTTCACCTAAAAAATCACTCGTTTTTGGTCAATTAAAAAAAAGTATGGAACGAACAAAAGAATCCTTCGTTCAAGGACAAGTTTCTCTGATTTGAAATAAGGCGCAAAAGGCTTCATGTAAATCGACACAGTAGTTTTCGAGAAATATTCATCGATGTGAAAAATGTAGTTTCGAGAAAAACGCGTTTAAAGTTTCAAGTCAAGCTTACACTTACATAACATGTTAATTTTTTAATGCCTGTAACTCTGTCATTTTTAATTGGAGTACCTTGAAACTTGCACAGAATATTCTCGAGATGTTGTACTTAAAGAAAATGTAGAAAGTGAAAAATCGATTTATTGAAAATTTCTGACTGAGCATGACCCCTTGAAATAACGTGTTGCCTTCGAGTACTGTACGAATATCGTAATTAAACAAATATTTATTTTGTTTCGTCTGAATTTGAATGCGCTAAACGCAGATTGAACATGGTATTATATTTAACCCTTAGAGGATGGACAATCTATTTTTAGGTTTTCAAACTGTTTTCACTTGAAGATATCATACATAAGGGTCTTTCTGATCGCCGAATTCAAATTTCATTTGAAAATTAATTTACAGCTGTTTATATTGTCAGTATACAGGGTGTTCACGCTTTGACTAGTCAGTGTTTTTCTCGAAAATAGTAAGTATTAGAAAAAAAATGAAAGACGAATAGGTTTTACAGCTTTCTATGACTAATATAATAGCGCATACCAATTTTTTACGTTTGTAATATTTTTCGAGAAACGAATAGGACATAAAAAATATACAGCATTTCGTTTAAAAAATTAATGGTCTGCGCTAATGTGCTACTAGGTTGGTCATAGAAGACTGCAAAAGTTTTTCCTATTTAAGTTTTTTCTACAACTTCACTATTTTCTGCTAACACAATTTGCAATCGATTACCTTCGTTTGAAAACCATTCACCAAGAAAATAACGAAAAATTGTCTGTCCGCGATCAGACGGTCGCGTTCCTTTGGAACACAGAGCTCTCCTTGAACGCAAAATCGAGCTCGAGTGGCCGAGTCCCTTTCACCAAGCTGTTCGCCGGCGAAACGGCCGACTATTCCTTGCTCGGCTCTCCCTGATTTTCTTTGCATCAGCGCTGCAATCTTGTTACATTCAGAGCAATCTTACGTCTCGTGGAAGAGGCGATTTTCAACGGGTTGTTAATTTGTTTCAAGATTCGAATCGCCTTTCTGCGACACTCTGACCATTTCGAAAGTGAAAACGGTACATTCACTGCACGGATAATAATTATCTGTAACGCTGCAACCACCGACGATAAAAGTGCATCTATTTCTATCGGATCGATAAACATTACTAACTTTTGAAAATATACAAATTTATAAATTAATTCATATTTTATAAATTAACTCGAAAAAATATTCTGAGCTGAAATTTCAGCGCGTGAACTCCACTTTTTACAATAGAGTGGCACGAAAGTTACGAAAAATGAAGTTAAACTATCTGCAGTTAATAATGTAACATTATTAATGCTAAAGATAATTATGTAATTATGTGATATTTATGAAAGTAACATTATTTAATAACTAACTATTCATGATTAAGGTATAATAAGTATTATAAAAAGTTAATAAATTATTATTCAACACTAATAAAGGGTTTCGATAGGAAAACGTCCATTACTTTTGCGTACAATCTACTTTATACAGGGTGAGTCATTTAAATCGATACGCTCGAATATCTTCGAAAACGTTGATGATACTGCAAAATGTTTCAGATAAAAGTTAAATAGTTTGACGTGGCAAATAATTTGATGTAAGTACTTTTTTGTAAGTGGACGTGCAAGGTTCACGAAGGTCAAATTTGGTTTCTAAAATGGAGTCGTATATTATTTAATGCATTAGTATTCTCTAATGCACCTCGTTATTCTCTAGAAAAAAGTATAAACTATTTATGCCAAATTTTGAGGACATATTATAATCTCGATACTGCGAAATGGTACTCAATTTCGGTATATCATTTTAAGACCGTAAAAAGTTTGGAAAATTATGGGTGGCCCTAATTTGATGGCGAAGGACTATATGCTCCTCATCGATATTCTTAATAATTCCCACTGTTCGAATCTGTCAAACATCCGAACGCTGAACTAAATCGAACCGATGATTTCCAATTTGTTTCAGGATGAGGGAGTACGTCGAGGAGAACGAGAAGACTGACCCGCTGATACACGCGCCCGACAAGAAGAACAATCCCTGGGCCGAGAAAGGCAAATGTATAATCATGTAATCAGGACGTGGAAGCAACGGAGCAGGCGAAGGGAAGAGGAAGAAAGGGACTAACATCTGAACGAGGGAGGCGGATCGTTTAACCGTGCTCGGAACGAAACGGGGCGAACAGAGCGAAAAAACAGGGAAACCGTGTAACAAGAGAGAAATGACGAAATGGAAGTGGAGAGAGATCGCGAAACCAGGGGACAAATTATCGAGAAGCCACGTGACGATGGAGTTCGATTGCAAATTCTTAGGTCGACCAAGAAGAGGGGTTCCGTTTTTCTGTGTATCGGAAATGGCTAAACAGGAGGAACCGACGACCAGCGGGACGCGAAGTCTGAACGTAACTGGAGCAAATTATTCTAACAATCGAATCGATCACCTGTTCCGTCGTTAGTCACTTTCCCGTTCGGCATGCAAACAGAAATGAACGTGTTTGCGCGCGCCATTTGAACTTGGCATGCTTCGTGCTGTAACCGTCGGAAGCTGGATCTCGAGATCGAAGCCACGCCTCTGTGGGCCAACGGCGCGAGGACAAAAGACGAAAAAAAAAAAAGTATTGCGTGAGATATTATTATTAATTGGTTAAACTTTCACGTCGTCTGTCTTCCCCATCTTTTTTTCGCTGTCGAGCAAAATGGGGGGGGGGGGGGTGGCACGAAAAGACGGAGAGCGACAAAATTTGGGATCGGTCTGATGATATTCAATGACGGAGAAAAAGTGGTGAACAGCCGAACGGCGTTGCCAAGTGGGAAAGGATGAAAACAGATGAGATTTTTGGCTCCACGCGTACTATACATATACATACTTCCGCCTCGTCCGTGTTCCGACTATGTCGATTGATCGATGTCACGCGTCGGGGAACCACCGTGTGCAATGTTTTTCTTATCTGCTATTATAAAATGGAAAACTCTTTTTGAAATCGTTCATTAAACGTCATAACGATGATTTTAGCTTAAGTAATCTGATATCATTATAATGTACACACACGTTACTTCATGTGTCGGGACGATTAATACGCTATGCATATACTTCTGCGAATTTCTTACGATAATATAATATATTCATATCATTTCAAACGTACCTTGGCGTATCATTTTTACTCCCGCATCAGACCCAGGAATATATTGTTTTTCTGCCGATTCGTGGCTTTATGTTGTCCTTTTAGGGGGGTACAGGTGCGACTATCGATTATCGGGTATATTATCGATATATTATTGATACTTAATGATACATACGATAATATCGTTAAGATATCTTTAAGGCTAATTGAAGCGACCGAGATTGAATGCAAGGTTTTAATTATAAGGAAATCGTTTAAAATTTATTTATTTTTATTGGAACTTATTAGAACAACATATTAGTGTATTTTGGCTGTAATCATGTCCTTTTGTCTGAAAGAATTTATATATTTATATGCATATTGTAAATTATGTATATACAAATTCTTTGATAAAGAAGAAAAATACACTAACATGTTGTCTGCAATAAGTTCAAATAAAAATAAATAGATCTTGAATGATTTTATTACAATTAATGCGTTCCAGTTTACCTCAATCGTTTCTATTCGTCTTAACGATATTTTAACGATCTTATCGTGGTATCGAAATATCGACAACACATTTAACGGTAACTTTATCGATAGTCACACCTCTAGTAGGAGGTGGTCACGGAGCTCTTTGTACGTTTTCAATGAATCTTTAATATTGTATAAAATTTAAGAATCCTGATAACTATGCGTATATTAAACTGACTGGTACTTGAAGCTTGAACTATTTTGATCGAGTAGCAAGACTTATTGGAATCTTTTATAAAGAGAAACGTCAGTAACTACAAACTGTACACAAATGTTACAAAAAGGTTGCATTTATTATGATACTGTATTGATATTTTATTTATCGTTCTTTTAAATATCGTTTTATTTTGAATGTTGCATACAAAGTTACATGGGTGTACGCTTAGACTTGAGTTATCGACTGCATGTACAGGGTATTTTTATGCTGAAACCGACAAACTTCTCTAGAATATAAGGCAGATCATTCTGATTACTTTAGGGATCTATCTGAATGTGTTAAAAAGTCATAACACAAGTAACATACTACCCGTACATTTATTCGATTTGTGGTTAATTTTACTACACGTGTATTTTTTATTTGTAAATACCGATAAACTTCTCGTAAAACTCTTAAGTATACTGTAAATTAGGGTATAATGTAAATGTATAAAATCTGCAGTCTAATAATAGTAACTGCATAGACCAGTTTTTCATGCAGACTCAAACTACATTTAATGCTCACAATCAGTCTATTTGTGTACGTCGATGATTTGATGAATATAGTAATGAAACCAAGTAAATAAACCAAGAAACCAAAAAGGGAAACATGAGACATCGGGGAAGAAAAGCAAGAAAGTTATTTTTTATGTAACTTTTTAATAAATTGAGATAGACCTATTGTGTACATGTTCTTATTGGTTCAGAGTAACTTGCCAAATATGCTAGAGAAATTCGTTGACTTCGTAAGGGAACAACCTATAGAGGAAACACTTTTATTTAAACGAAAAAGATGATTTGGTGCAGGAACACTCTCTTTCACAATGATGATCATTTCTTAGTTGAGAAAGAACCAAGTAAATGACAATAACAAAAGTGAAAGAAGAATACATAAAAGAAACAACAAGACGAAAAGACATGTGTGCTAAGAATACAGGAATGTAATATCTTTTTGCTTGATAAATTCCATTGTAATATTTACACCGTGTATTGTTTAATGGCATTATATTACAGCGTCAAGATTACTATTAACTTTTTTAACAAGTATATACGATATGTTTTTTCGTATTATATTTCATTAAAGAATAAAAAATAAAGGAATGACGTAGACTGTCTAGTTATTGCTAATGATTTAGTTTAATCATGTATTTATGCTGTTATATCGATTGTACTTACGAATTTTTCGCTGTAAACTACACAGTCCTGGTATGAATACCGAAAGAAACTGAAACGTCGAAGTAAGTATGCTAGCAGTACAATTGAAACAGATAAAGCATTTATTATATTCATTGACAATTTGTTCGATAAACTTTGTATTCTCTGCGATTTGATACAGGGAATCATTTTGGTATCTGAATTATATAGGAATACTGATTATTATTTGTAAAACGCTACTTATGTCAATCATCATTCAATGAATTCATTATACTACACCGACGGTTGTTGTGCTTCTGTCTCGAATAATCGTTCCAGGGAACGTTAAAATTTTCAGAAGGTATTTCCAACATTAAATTTCGCATAAGACAAGGTTTATTCTAAAATTTTGACTTAAGTATTTATCGGCAAACCTACGATGAACCGTCACTGATTGTAAATATTATAACACTTATACCGTAAGAAACGTACTATTAAAAGAATTTATACAATATGTAGTTTTTGGTTTTCTCTGCTGTTTTCAAAAATCTGTTGTAGAATCCACAGTGCGGAATGACTATGAACAACGGTTCGATAATGAATATTTCGTTAAATTCGTATCTTCTTACAGAAATATGTGTGTGTATTCTTGTAAATCTTTCTTACTTATGAAAATTTCAGAAATTTCGAAATTTTTCGAATTATGGTAAATCATTTGTAAGCCTAGGGAACCGTTGCATCAAACAGCCATTGTCATGGCTTCGTGATATCTCGCCCACGACATTCTCTACCAGTTCAGTGGACGTTGTTCCACCACTTGCCAACTATTTCTACTCCCTGTCCGACAAAGCGTAAATTCTTGACACGTTCGATGGACGCGAAAATGCGTCCTCCATACAAAAGGCTATGGGATACGAGATTTTTCCCGAGAAAGCATGTTGCATTTTATGAACGGACACAGTTTGTTCGCCCAATTTGCGGAATGGTTTAATAAAAAGTCAAACTTCCGAGATAGAACAAAATTTATTTTTCAGCTTCTTCCAACGTAATTTGTTCTCTGTTTTAAAGGAAATCTTAATTTCTGTAATTGTAATTCTCGTGTACCATTCGGGCTAATTCCATATGAAATTAAAGTTCGATTATCGATTATGATTTTTGTTGCAACAGTTTGTATGTTAATTTGAAATTCATGGTTAACTTACATTAAACATCTACAATAGGTGAGCATATTTTTTCGATTTTTGAATTTAATTTAAGGAATGTTAAAATAATAGTCTTTATAACTGTACGCGATTAAGGGTGAGGATGTGGGAGGTCAAGTACAAGTTTGTAGCAAATCTTGCATCAAACTTGTACCAAATAACTTTATAACAGGCATTGGACAAAATTTGGTTTTGTAGGTTTGGCTGACCAATTGATAAATGTGCAGTAGAAATAATTAAACATTGTCATGACGTGGATTAGGAAACATTTTCAATAACTTCATAAGATTTGCAAGCAACTTTGTTGATGATCGTTTACGACGTATCGAACGAAGCTAAAAGCTCCAATTCTTTAAGGCATTCATCGATCGAAGAAAAGGTTCTACCGTCTGGAATTCTACGACGTGGAAAATGTTCCTGTTACAGACGACGTGCTCCACTTTCAGTGCCATTCTCTTGGTCATACATTAAATGCGTGTCCGCCATTGCAGCGTAAGTGTGCTTACCATTAGTCATTTCACCAATAGATGAACGTCAGTAAATTTGCATGAATGAGCTGTAAAACCGACCGATACGTATCATTAATTCATAAGTGACAGAACTGTTTGTAAATATCAGAACAGATTAACAGGAAGGCTTTAGGTATTTCCATGAACACTCTATACAAGGTGGACCATTTAAATGGGATCACCTAAATCAAAAAGTATAGTAAACAGCTATGTTACGATAAGAACGTATGAATCGATGTGTCACATGTGTCTATAGGAAATTTTAGCTATCTTCAGATAAAAATATCCAATATTCTATATGTCCTATGTTATTCTTACTAAGCAAACCGTTGGAATAGATATTTCCAATTAAAATTACATTATCGACTTAGTACAATGATACATGATGGACTACCCGCTATAATAAATACATAATAGTGTTTAATTTAAGTGATCTTACACGTAATGGTATCCAGTAAGTTCTGAAACTATTTGCGTACCTCACGGTCTTCTACAATCATTGAAGCAATGTATTAATATTAATGGTTGATACTATTACTTCGACACTACTATTTTGCACTCGTGAGAATATTTTCACGGCGAGCAACTGTTACGCATAAATCTGAGGTGACTTTCAACGTTTTTTTTATCGTGCAACATAGCGGTGTTATGTTATTGGGAATCGGCGTGAAAGGTCTACCATTTTTTATTTCGACACACAGGAAATATACAATAAACTTATTTGTGCATTTATAAGAAGCAGATCCAATTTTAAAGGATTGGAAAATAAGATAGCACAATGACGAATATTACGAAAAAGCGAGCATTTACTTGTTATGTTATTGTAAAGAAATATTTCATGTTGCAAAAAATAGTGGATTACATTATGGTACCCATCATTATGGTAATACACCTGGTGGTCACATTTGTGTACATGAAGTTTCTTACAATTTCATAGAAAGCCTAGGGTACAGTGTGTTGCAGATTCATATTTTACTGATAAATTCGAATTTTTTCATGATCTAAATGTTTTTAGTAGGTCTAGTAAATTCAGAATTGAATAACATTGATTACATATTCTACAATGTATCAGTAACTAATAGCGGGAATCTGAAAGCAGTGCAACTTTCCACAGTCTTCTTCAGCATGAAGTCTTAATACGTCATTATTAAGTATTGTAAAATGCTGTGTATGTTTCTTTCCTAATTTGTGCTCTCTTAGGTGTCACATGATATTTGAGTCCTAATGTACACATGTGTATATAAACATTATTTTTAACAAAATATCATCTAAATCGTCTGCTGAGTTAAAATGTGTAATCAAATACTTTTTTTCACTCTTAAAAGAAAATTTAGGTCTGAAAGGGCTAATACTACACAGTATGTTTGATCTTACAGGGAATATTGCAGAAAAGCTGCGCGTGGCATAGGTTGGGAAACGCTGTTCTTTCTAGTCGGCCTATGTGGATTGCTGGATCGCCGTTTCACTCTCGCGTTCCCATTTACAGCGCGCGGCCGATTGGGGACCGTTGTCAGCATCAAAATGATACCAACACCACCGCGAACCAGCTGTTGGCGAATACTGACCGGTGATGTCGGTTTGTCGCAACACTCATTCAGATATTATCCACTTAGAGAAATCAAAAATATCACTTTCGTTGCTCACCAGTAAACTTTCGTTTTGAAAGAAACGATACTCTTCATTTTTGCCTTAACACAAATTTAATTGTTCCACTGGGTTTTTACACTATTGCCCCGGCAGTTTTCATGCTTCCTAAAAGACGCATATTTCCTGCAGACAAATGCTAGATGAAATAAAGATTTATAATTTATATTTTTTATGGAGTTTAGTTATTTTAGTTCTATTTCTTTGTTTTTGTATGGAGTATATTTTATTTTGTTATATTTTTGTAGTTCCATAAATATTAAATAACCTGAACAATTTTAAATTAGGTATAAATACTTGTTTGCTGTTTTAATTATATTATTTTTTTGTAAAAATTCGATAACCGGTTTAACCGTTTCCTCAGACTATTGGAATTCGAAAACCAGTTCTTTCAGAAGTCGATTTTTGTATAAACCCTTATATCGATTATTTCTAAAATATTCGATTTACCAAAAAATCTTCAATCTGTAACAAATGTCACATTTTATAGAAATAGAGTAAGTGCCCTAATATTTATGGTGGGCAGTGTAAGTCCTTTGCAATCGAACGAACATTTTCTAATGTTATCGAATATTTCTTAAAAATAACGGTTGGGATAGCCGTCCACTTATTGGTCGATACAAGAACACGTGGGTACTACTGTCACGTATTTCGGTCAGAACGAAAAGTGACATTAATTGTCGTACGGGGCGGGCAACAGCCCCGATGTTGTCCGTCCACGTTCCGACAACTTTCGTCGGCGGTGCCCGTTCATCGTGGCTTATCGAGAAATACCCGTGGACGAACGAAAGAAAGGACGAACGGTGAATGAGGCTACCGAAAGACTAAAATATTGGAGGAAGGAAGGAGATCTGTCAAGAAAGAGAGAGAGAAAAGGAGAATGTAAGAGTGAGCTAGGCAGCACGAGAGAGGGGCAGGGAGAATGACAGCGGGCTCTGGTTCACTGTGGTCAGTGCTTTTCGAACGGTTGCCAGTGACAGTTGTTCGAACACGTGTCGGTGGATCCTCGATCATTGATTCGAATCTAATTTTACCGCCTGACATTATTTTTTTTTTTTTTTGGTTTTCGATCGATCGGGCTCCGAAGTACCGTTTTTTTTCTCTCTTTACCTTGGTGCTACTGTTCAACTTCAGGAGTGTTACATTCGCTTTGAAAAACTGGACGAATCATGGTAAGTAACGATGCATTGTATCTTTGTGATTAACCCTTGTGTAGGCAAACGGGTAACCATTTCCAAATTTCCTTTCACAATTTTTGATGTTTCTGTCTAAAACAGCACTTGGTATATTATAGGAAGGGGAAATTATTAGTATGAAAGTGAAATTATCTATGTTTATCTAATCTGTCAGAATAGGAGTATTTCGATTGCTCATTAACCGTGAATATTTCGGTTCCCCACACAAGGGTTAACCGGCTAAAGAGGGACCGTTGCCGTCCCCTCGGTTGCTTGACCCCAATCACCTTCCCTCGTCGAAATCGGGTGCAGTTTTGTGTAAGATTTCACCTGCGACCCGTTACCTGGCGGACCCTACCGGTACATTCTCAAACGGACCACGAGTGTTACAAGTGACTTGTAGAGACTGGATTTCTAAATTGACCGTTAACACCTGAAAAATCACCTAATTGGTCTGCTTGATGTGAATGTTTTTCCGTAGTTCGCGGACAACCGTCGATGGAAAAATGAATCTGGTCGTTGCCGTTAGTGTTCTTGCGCGCGAATCGACTCAAGTTTTCAAACTCGTTTTATTTTTCATTCGAATGTTATTACATCACACGTAGATTCGTGTGAGACCACCGTGGAACCGGTCTGAAAAGAGATCGATTCGGAAAGGAGTAAAATGAACGTTGAGATCGTGGCGGGGTGTGACACCCTTCCCCTCCCCCGATGATCATGACGAATATCAGTGAAACAATGCCTTCACAATATCGCAAGGCGACGCTTGTAAAAATACAGTAATCAATGTTCTATATTAGAGATTCATAATTGAGACATTAAGGGGTTAAATTAGAATTAAACTTCTCGGTATAGATAAATTGTCTTCGTGGTGGAGAAGGTTTAGATAAGTCCCATGGTTGTTTTCTAATTTTATGGCGAAGGATTCCGGCACTTTTGACCGCGATTTAATTCCTATTCATTAGTAAAGATTTCTCTGTGATGTTTACACGAATTACAGTGTTCCACGTATGTGTTCTGACAAAATGATATTACAGTGATCCCTCCATAAAAGCGACACGAACAACGACGTTATTCCCACCACTGGGGGGTCCCCCCATGGAACCAATCAAAACAGAGTAAACAGAAGCTAAGAAGCTCGACTTCGGGTAAAAAACAAATTTATGAGGGGCTAAAAACCTTTCAAGACATTGCTGTACTTTAAAGTCACACAAGGCCATACAGGGTTAAACAGTTTAAGAACCAGTCATTTCGAATGCTTTGGTAGTTCTAGTGTTAAATCAAGAGAATTTTAAGCTTCGTCCATTCTCTTCGCACTTTCGTTGTCATCAACTTTTTCTGAAGTCTTCGTTCAGGGACGGCCGTGTCCATAATTGTATCGAGATACACAATCTACTCTGCACAAAATAAAACTACCAACGCGAATGGTGCCGTGTCGGTGGAGCAATCATTTATTCTGGAAACGTTTCAAGGTCCCATTACCACGTGGACACTTTTGTGAGACAGTTTCTGCGACGTAGCTACATATAATAAACACCCGATATTAATTATTTCCTAATATTAGGAAATATCAAGTAAATGTCAATTCGACGAGATATCTCGGTATCCCCGACGTGTCTCGTAAATCGGGCCGAGCTTAAGACAGTTTCCTGCCCACGCGTTCACGAGGACCTTCGCTGTAACAAGTACCAAGAACTCGTTTTGTCCTTCCGGGTTACCCGAGCCCTCTCACTTTCGTTTGTGCCGATCCTCTATCTGAGTAATCGAGCAAATTTTTCGAGACGAAATCGAAATGGACACGGAGCCCCACTTGGGTTCGGATGATAGAGGGGGCACACATGGGTGAAAGGTTACGATCCTTCGAAGATGGAGAAAATGATCGATCGTTGGTAGATTGTAAAGTGGACGCCATGTTGGTTCGAATCGTGCGGCACACGTTCACGATATTAAGCGTCGCTAGTGAAAATGTTGACTGACAAAGAAAACTGTCGATATAAATCGATACGGTGCTACGAATGCGAGGAAACTCACCTCCACCTGGAAAGAACCGCCTCGACGTTTCGTTTCCGATCAAAGAATTTGAAAGCTGGAAACCTTACGTTCACGTAACAGCGATCTGTGATGGTGCTGTATTGGGTGTAGTAATAACGTTTCACGGTTTATTGTCTACGAAGTAAATCGGAAAGGCTTTATTTGTCTTTGAATTGTTATGTTGATCACCTGTCACTTTTTTTTGATAATATGCTAAATTTTTCGAAACTTTTCAATGGGACAATAAAATAACGAACAACTGTACAAGATACATTGACATCCGTTACGTTTGTTACAAATTATTATTTTTATAATTTGTTTTATTGTTATATAAAAGTATGTAGTACATGGAATGTTTATGTTAAACGTCTAATTTAATGTTTAAGTCTTCTAATGTTTATTTGGGACCAGAAACGTATTTCATATTAATATACAATGTAATATTATTATTGACAACTATTCTTTCCCATGTTAGCTATTCCAATTTTCACAGTCATAAAACAATTAGTCGTAGCTACCGTTGTTATTTCTTGTTACCTCTTAATCAATTTGGTAAACACACTCAAAATTACTGTTTTAAATTACAAAAAAAAGGGATTCTGAGAATAACCATTGTAAACTTCTTCATTATTCATCGTTTATTATCGAAATGAATGAATCCAAAGTAATATTGCTATTATGCATTTTGTTATATGCTAAATTAACCCCGTAATGCCAATCAACAGAACTTATTCCCGAGTTTTCAACAATAAATAATTATTAATTACAATTAATTTCTAATCGCGAAAGAACTTTTACACACGGCCTATATAATTAACGGTAGATCCGTTCTATTCTCTCTATTGTGATTGAACGTGCAGAGTGAATCTTCGCTGTACTGTCTATCAACGGAAGTTTTCTATTTTACGGATAAAGGATTCTCACGTCTACAAATATTTTAAAATTTATAATGTATGACGATTAATTAGGGTCGATCATAGACATAGAAATATAGACTGCGCATCTCCCTGAAACAGGAGTCCCAAGTTTAGAAAGAGGTACGGGCTTCTCTTGATTATCGTCTGGCTTGTTCTAGACGATTATCGTCCAGGCAGTATTTCCACCACTGAATTGTTGTCGAGGCTCAGGCTTCGGACAAGAAACGAATTTACGAGAGTCTCAAACATTTTTCCCTATAAGATTATTGTCCCGGCGCGGACCCGAGTTCAGGACGATAATCGAGAGGAGTCTGTATATAGTAGTGGGGGGTGAAGTTTCGGGGACCTGCGGTTTGAATGGTTGACTCAGCTATATTAGAAAGAGATAGTAAGACCTCCGAAAGTAACCAGTCTCTTTCTAAGTTGTTTTTTAAGCCTATATTTCTATGTCTATAGTTACCCATAATGTGAATACGTCCAATCTAAACCATGGAATAATATTTCATCGAACCGAGAGCGGATCGGTAGTGTGGATTGACCCTTACGGTCAACGATCTACTCCTTTTGCTCGCTTTTCCTCCGGCGCATTCAGGCGCGTAATTTGAAGTTTTTACGCTTTGGCATCGGTCCTGAACGATCGAACGATTCGTCTAGCTCTTTCACAACTTCATGCATACGTAGTTTATTGTGTTTCTTACGTGAAACCAGACAGAAACGTATTCATATAAGTAGAACATGAGAAATAAAATAATTATATTAGTAAGTTGAACAGAAATGAATGAATATTCCCTTTATTTCAATCCTAACACTTTACAATTGCTCTAAATCGCGAAGAAATGTATTATAATGTCTACTGAAAATTCACCTGATAATTGCATTAAAGTCAAATTAATAACATGGAATAAAATCGGTAGCTAACAGCTTCCTTCTGCTGCGTCTTGCATTGTAAGAGTTCCTTTTGTAGTATACTGTGTCCGAGAGCCTCCGGTGGCCATCCTCGGATGCAACATATTGCGTTGAATTATTAATGAACGTCCCTGGCAATCGATAATCGTGACTAGCCACGTAACGGTGAAGAAAAAGAGAAATGTCGTCCCTCCATCCATTGACACCGATCGGTGAAACTACCAAGAACCTGATTCGTAGCGGGTCAGCGAGTTCGAATCTTTCCATGTCAGATCACATAAGATTTGACACCATACTCGCCAATATTTCCAAAATTTTTACCAGCATTTATCGACGTATTGTTCGAGAAACTGTGTTCGTATGCCATTTTAGGTTTCCTCGGTCGCATTCTTTTTAACGTCACGCCTGATGCTACGAAATTATTTGCATTTCAAGTAAGCTTATATTTTTGTTTTTTTGAATTGTTTTAGTTTATTTTCATACACTGTGTAATTACGAACCCATTTTGTGTTTGTGAAGAATGCTTAATCATTCTTTAGGTAGAGAATATCACTTCAAAGTCCAATTAGAGATCTATAATTGATCATTATATTCGTCTTTGAATTTATTAAAAACATTGATTATTTTTTTGTGGAAGATACGTCGCTTTTAAACGATTCGGATAACTTTGACGGTATTCAAAAATAAATGAACTGTTTTTGCAATCGAAAAATGAAAACGTGCAAGCTTGTAATATAGTTAGTGGACTCTAACTATATTGCCACTAAACATATTGCCACGCGAGGCAGATTCCAGTCACACGTACTTTCGAGCACATAAATTCGCCCTCCCATCGCGTTGCATAGGCTGGCGCACCAGCTTTTGCGCAGACGCTGAGGCCAAAGCTATGATGATAGAACTTAGCATGCACGGGGCTCTGAACTCATTGCCATTTTATTCCTCTACAGCCCCGACCATGGCAATATAGTGAGAGTCCACTGCACTATTACTACATACTCTGTCACCCAACGCAGAGAGAGAGAGAGGGGGGGGGGAGCATGTTCAGTTATCATGAACGCGACCGAAGCTATTAATTAAAACGCATTGTTGGGGTGAAACGTTGGCAAGAAATCGATTAAAACGCTGAGAACGTAAAAAGTTAGACACGGGGAATCGGGGAGGGCGGTAAATATATTCGCTCGGGAAGGGAAATCAAAGAAATTCAATAGATTTCCCGTTGTAACGACAGGAAACTACTGAAAGTTTCATAAGCCTCGGTGTCCACAGGGCCTCTCCCGTCTTTCCAGTTGCACGCCTGCGGCGGAAGTCTGGTGAAAACGGCTCCGCGTGAACGTGCGTAGCCTGAAAATACGATACGAATCGATACGTGCCATTCCCGCACAGAAAGAAACGTACCCGCCGCGGACACCCGGCGAACGATTGGAGCGGGGGGGGGGGGGGTTAACCTGTCTTGGGTTTTCTCTGCCGAAACAGGTTGGCAAAAGTTTTCAGCAGAGACCCAAAATAACAGTTATTTCAAAAATTTTCTAGGAAAAAGTCATTAAGTAAAAGTTCATTTTTATTCAAATGAAAGGCACTCATTGCGAAATCTTAAAGAAATTTTTCAAAAGAAAGAATGATTAAAAAAAATTTAGGTTATAACAGTTATGGTCTCTGGTTTTCAGGTTAAAATACGCTGCCGTCGCGCTGGTATGCTCTCCGATCCGGCCAACAGGTCCGACAACTCGTGCCTTATGTAAGATTCACACGCGGGAACATGCGAGTTTGTCTGTCTGTGCATGTCCACTTCGGTACTGTATTAGGTGGCAATGTATGAAATGTCCGTTTGACTACTTAAGATTTATCGCCTAGATTCTGTCAAGCATTACATTATACACCCACGAGCAAACACGGCTTGCATTAGGAGAAAAAGTGGCGTAGGGAAA
>NW_015373966.1:683095-786460 GCF_001272555.1 Dufourea novaeangliae
TTATGCCAAATTAGCATTCAATTTAACATTTATTTCAGTACTTGAAATAAATTTACCAGACCGTCGGATATCCTTTTCCTATGTCACTTTTTCCCCTAGCGGAAGCCGAGGTTGCACGTAGGGGTATTTGCCCTACTAAACCAAACACTACCTTCTACTAACACAAAATAGGTTATATCATTTGAAAAGACATGACGTGTAAACCTAATACAGTGCTGACATCTAGGCGTTACATTTCAATGACCCTTTACTTGTGAAGTTGTCTTTTAAGCTTTCGTATTGTCCGGGGATTTCTCTAATTCTTAAACCGTGTTATACGGGGGTTACCTGTATCTGTTACTGCAGGGCTTTAATCGGTCGAACTGATAATTCTATATTAAAATAATATTAGCCTATTTGTATTAAAAAAAACTATGAGTTTAGAAGATATTTTAACTTGGAATAATTGAAGTTGGCACGTAGAATCCACCCTGTGAAAGTGGCCCCCAGTTTTATCAAGACCCTGTACACCTGGAAATCGTAGACCCTGGAAATAATACCCAGGTTCGCGCGCCTCCGGTTTCCATCGCAGGCATTCGATGTCCGCGGGTATAATGAGTCATTCCATAAGTAATGCGGCTCAACTACATCACACTAGGGTAATGATACTTTTACTATGTAGTATGGCCAAGGACTTGGGTTCAGTAAAAGTGTGCACTATCCCTCGGAATACCGCCGATTCAGCGGTCCTCCGAATGTTTGTAATGGATAAATATTGACCCATACGCATCTGTTTTCTTTTTTATTATTTATGTATGCGATCCTTTGCTTATACACATTGATATTTCCGACTCTAAAGCTGGATTTTGCAAAGAATATAAATAACAAAATATATTCGTAAGTACCGTATACGTACTACAATAATCACTTTTACAAAGCATGGCCCTGAAATTAGTTTCTTGAGGACGTATTTCGAAGAAAGCTGTGAATGAATCAACTTGTTAATACACAGTGTCATCGTACGTCTTTCCTCTTGTTTCTTGTAACATCGCGTAGAATGTCAGATGACGAATAGACTCACACGAGGTGAATTTTAATTCTACTTTTTCCTGAGTATAAAAAAGTATTATAAGGTCAATGTCCCTATTTCTCATCACGTCCCCAATTCTGCTGACTACGTATATTTTTTATTTAATGTAAAAAGTTAAACAATAATTAGTTATACAACAAATTATTTAAATTAGTATTTAAAAATACTTTTATTTAAATTCCATTATAAAGGGGGGTTTAAATTTTATACCTAATAAGATTTTTTGTCGATTGTTGCATAAATAAATAAAAATCAATTTCTGCGATAGCCGAACTCTTACATGATTAGAAATAGGGACATTGACATTAGAAGTCATCCGGATGGGTCGTTAAAAGGGTCATTTTCACGGAAGACATGGTCTCTAACTAGTTACCTTTCTTAAACCCCCAGAACAATGTTGTTAGGCAATATTCCACGTCTTTCATTAAGACAATTATTTATTGCTTGTCCGATCTGGACATTCACCGAAGTAAATAGTTCCAACTGTGGCGGTCGGGTTGCATTCCCCGGCGAGTTCCGTAAATCCAGTTAATAAACGTTCTAAGCGTTTGTTTGAACAGTTTGACGCTTTCTCCGAGTCTTTGTCGGTGTTAAAGCGTAACCTGAGAGCATACTCGTGACTTTCCAAGATAAGTTAAGGCATTGTACCTGATGTGAGACGATTGCTAGGTTGGTTGCCTGGTAAAAACAGAAGTTCTAGTGGAAGACAATAGATTCGTACCTGAAGAATCCCTAATCATTAGATTGCGGATTTGTATGGAAATACACATATCTATAGATGCTATATATTGAACTGAAATTAATAAAATTGTTAGTAAGCTGCACTACAATTTTTCTATATTATTTTTTGCGCATTTATATTTGGGATAAATGCATAGCCTTCCTACCAAGATTTTGATTCGACTTTTTTTGTCGTATTTTCTTACGTCATCTTTTTTGTCTATATACCACGACAAGTCTGCCGTTTTTACTTGAAAATAAAAAAGAGGTTTACGTACATTCGTGCACACCGACTATTCAATGCGCAGCGGAAAAGGAACATTTGCTGAGTGTTTAGAAAACGTGTAACCTGGATTACACGCGTCTCAATTTAAATTTCCCGCCATCGTTACCAAGAGGACGGAAGTGATCCGCATCTATAATAATCTTCACCGTTTCATGAACGACACGTATAGATAGTTTTCGATTAAAAAACTTCTTTTATTTTTAAATATATTTTTCAGTTATGAGTAATGTTAAAGTGTGCAAGTAAATTTTAGGGACACATGTCTGCGAGTGAAACTTCGAGAAGTTTGCGCGTCACTTTGTGATTCTTTTCTTTACACGCACACTTTTCCTCCGTAAGTGCTCGTATTGGAGCGAGGCCACGAAAGTCGGTCATTGTCTTCTTTATCGGTTTATACATAAGAGAAACGGATCACAGAGCGGATATTGAACTTCTTTCGTGAAAAATGTCAATGGACGCTGTGAAACGTTCGCAGCGATTCGTTTGAAGCGGATTCGGTATGAGATCGAGGTGACAATATACTCGAATAAAACGGCTGGTTCTGTTAGACAACCAACGGATATGTATTTTTCCCTTACTGCAACGGAAATCAGACAACTTTTCATCGAATAATACATGATTAATAAAAAATGATGCATGTTCGACTGTACAGTTCTTTAGATCAGTTTCTCAGTATTAAAAGTTAAATATTACATAATTCTATAATTACAAATTTTATTTCTATAGTTCAAATAGTGGCTCCAAAAAGTTTTTCATCTGTTATAAGATTATGAAGCACTGAAATAAATGTTAAATCGAACGTTAATTTAGTACGTAGAAATTTAGAACGTAAATTTCAGTAATTTCCGATACCAAGTTGTAGGAAGCCACACATACATTGCTTTTTCTCCTAGAAGAAACTGAGTTTGCACATGGGTGTACGTAAAACCCATTAAATATACGATAAAGAAGCTTGTGATTTGTTGGCAAGAATCTGTCAATTGAAATGGATCTTTCTTCGATCAAAATTATTCTGCTCAAGATAAGTCAAAATGGTTCAAACTTTCCAGTTCAATGGATAGTTTGTTGTGAATAGTTTGTTCAAGACATACACACCCTCTCATAAGTATTAGGACACTTACCCAATATGCAGTAAATGTTAGAAGGCTTTACGAAATTGCTGAATATTTAAAGTCAATATTGTTTCGGGGATTTTAAAGCCCGTTTAACAAAGCTTATCCTAATACGAAGTCATAAAAGTGGATTAAAATTGTATTATTTTCTACGAAACATCACGTTTTCTTCATTTATTTCGAAAGAAGCTGAAAGTGAATCAACTTGTTATTAGTGACATGGCATATCTTTTCTCTTAATTAATTACGATTCAACCCCAAAGTAGTCCTAGACCTATCCTGGACTATCCCGTCTTACCGGGAATAATATTGTTATGACGTTTGAAGCCACGAAATTGGCTTCGCGTTATAACCGAAGTTGCCTCTGACTTTGAGGATCGTTTTGAGGATCGGTCAGTCGTTTCGCTGACAACCGCACGTATTTAAAAAGAGAGTCTCCGACATGACATGAAAGAGAACGGATGTACTACATTTAGCTTGTATATAATTGTACATAATTAACGTTGTACAGTTGTACAGTTGTAAATAAACATCATATTGTATTACGTTCAATAATAAAATACTGTTATGCGGAACGCCACGGCGTAACATTGGTGTCAGAAGTGGAATGGCTACTCGCTCATCGGTTTCTGAGGAAGCATCTTCGTTCGAAAATTCATTCACGAGATTACAGTGGACACTACTCGAAGAAATGAGGAACCAACAACGTTCATTCGACGAGAAAATAGAAAGAAACCAAGTCAAAGCCCAAGAAAGAGAATCAACGTAGAGAGCGGCTCAGGTGGCTAAGGAAACGGCTATGGAAAAAAGAATAAACACCAAAGAAAATCAATATCAGGTCCTATCTATTAACATTAAAAATTTAGTAGAAAAGTTCTCAGCTTCGACAACTTCGTTTGGGAATCACGGACCCTCTTATAATACTTCTACTGAGCACGAGGTTCTTACTAGCGTAGCTCCGCAATCGACACCTCTTCAAAGAATTAACAGCGAATCTTGGAACGTATTTGAATTAGGATACGTTGTGAGCTATTTTACACTAGCTGCAGAAATAGAGAGGCTGGCATATGCCGCTTTTTGCGATTGTCCTGTAGAAATACGGCACAAACTTGCAGCTACTCAATTCATTTCTGCGTTAAGTAATGAAGAAGTGAAACGGACGCTGAGACTTGACGGTTTCACATCTCTTAGGGCAGCCGTTATTAGGGCCCTAAAGATTGAAGCCGTGCAGAACATATCAGACATTCTAGTAAAAGTACAAATGTTAAAACTTTTTACTGATTTTGAGGAAAATACATGTCGAAGAGGTGCTTCTCGGGGATCGTGGCAGGGATCCCAAGAGAAAATGGAGAAACGGCCAGCATGCTGGAGTTGTGGCAAAACGGGACATTTTGAAAAGGACTGTTTTAATAAGAAAAGGAAACAGGATAACAAGAAGAAATATTAGTAGGAGATCTTAGCGTAACGGATATACGAATTCGTTCAAGAAAGGAAAAGTTTTTGTTTTAAATTAGACTGTGAGACGAGTTTTTCTGGGCTGTATGAGATTGTTACAGGATGTTGTTAATTGCACAGAAATGATTACGTACTCTGTAAAACGCATGGCATCGGAAAGGTGATATGCGGCGTGGCCATGATGTAAAATGTAAAATGATGGAAGGTAACATGGTCACGCACTCTGTAAAGCGCGAAGCGTCGGAAAAGTGACACGTGGACCAAGCATAGATGAAAGGAATATACGAAATGATGGAATGTAACATGTTCACGCACTCTGTAAAGCACGAGTCGTCGGAAAGGTGACATGTGAAAACATCATGACTGTCGTAAGGTGTGTTAGAATGAAAAAGAGCCCTGAGGAATGATAGTTGTTGAAAAAGATGTTTTCCGAGAAGGTGAAGCAGATTAGTTTGGCTATGATAGCGTCAAGATATTTCGTTCTCCGAAATCAAAGCTACGGATTGACATCGTGAAGTACACGTGAATCGACTGGCACGGTTCAATTCACGTGAAAGTACACATCGAAAAAGATAAGAAAAGACTTGTTTCACCAGAGGAAAGGAAGGAAGAAGAATCAACGGATGAGAAGGATGATAGTCCAGCAAAGGCTTGGGACAGCAGATAATCTGGGTGAGAATTCCAACGGTCTGGTAAGCACTGACTTGATCCGCTCGCATGCGTACGGAGTTCGGTGGGGGGCGCAATGATTTACGAACCTGCACTTTTACCACACTGGGGAAGTCGGGTTCTCTTCGCAAATGCTCGACATAATCGAAGAGAGGAGGGCCCATCCCCAGGAACCGGTGTGCGAGATTGGCGCATTGACCACCGACTTGTCGGGAAGACTTCCTGAATAGGTCAGAGGTGCGTCTTGGAGATGGAATGCAACCCAGCTCAAGACTCACAATGCCAGATTGTACTGCACAGAGTCCTTGAAGTCGCTGACTACATCCTAGATCCATTAGAATGAAGTTCTATCGAGGATTAACAATTTTTAAAGGAAAACTTGGAAAATTCGTACATGGATTTAATTGTACATTGTTGCAGAAGCCTGAAGCATGAGGTCCGACGTCTTCGCCCAAGAAGAGGACGCTTCGTCGCAGAAGACGAGAACAAAAGAATTGTTTATTGGATGCGGAATTTTCCCCATTTTTTGTGAGGTCGGCAGAGGTAGTGTCATTCTCTTGTGGGTGGATGGCCCCTCACCCAGAGTTCCTAATCGCACAGCTGAGGTATTCTAGTATCGGTCTACGGACTGGTGGATGTTCGAAAAGAAGAACACACAATTGAAAGACACAAGTCTCAAGAGTCAAGGAGACAGGGCGAGGAATGGTCGGACATCCTCGAAGATAAATTCAATTGAGTTTCTTCTGAAGGTACCAGCATCTTACTCAAGGTTTTTACGTAGTTGTCCCTTGAGACGTTGGACAAATGTCAAGACGTCAGCTGTCTGAAAAAGGCCACTTAGGTATGAGTTTAGTTGACACCTCCTTTTCAGACAGGAGTACAGATTCAGAAGACTGAAATTGGCGCAGTCGGGACGACCGCTTGTCGAAAGAGGGGGGCAATGTTATGACGTTTGAAGTCACGAAGCAGGCTTCGCGTTATAACTGAAGATGCCTTGGACTTCGAGGATCGATTTGTGGATCAATCAGTCGTTTTGCTGACAACCGCGCATATTTAAAAAGAGAGTTTCCAACGTGACATGAAAGAGAACGGATGTACTACATTTAACTTGTATATAATTGTATATAATTAACGTTGTACAGTTGTAAATAAACATCATATTGTGTTACGTTCAATAATAAAATACCGTTATGTCGTGTGGCGAAATGCCATGGCGTAACAATATATTAAGAAACTTTGTGTCAGGAGCGGTCAAGTCTGGCATGAGACATGATCCAGTAACAGCGAAGAATAATAGAACCTTCTTTTAAGGTCGAAGCTTTCACTCGATTTCAGGTTAAACGTTAATTGTGCCGGTTAATAAAATCTGCAGCCGCGTTTTAAAAAGTCCCGTAAAAATTTCCTGTCGTGCTTGAAATTCAAATTTCGGTGAAAGTAGAAAGAGGCGACACTGAAAGCTGTTGCTAATTGGCCGGTAGTTAAGTTTTACAGACTCCTGGCTCTATGCTCGTCTGTGTGTAGTTTAGCGTAGATGGTATTAGATAGACTAATTCGATTAATTGCCAAGATTACTATTGACACTTTCGACTTCTTTTAGCTGACAGGCCTAAAAAATTATGGTTGCGTACTCGGCTCATTAATTATTTTTATTTTGTCATCAGTTGACTGCGGATATGTATATGCAAATTTACAATGTGGAACTGTGATATATATAATACATAAAATTGAATAGAATTTGGTTTTCTGTACTCGAGGTTCTAATATGTTAATAATAATACCTTAAAATTATCGAATTTTATTACGTTTTTGAAACTCAGCGGACGCTATAATTGCATAAACATCCACAGTCTAATCATCGCATGGAGTCATCACATTTACGAAACAAGAAAAAATGTGATTTCATTAAACGGAACGCGCCTGCCATTTTTTTCGCAATAATCACTTCACTATTGCTACAAATATTGCAAAGAAAATGATTCATTTTGTTTATTTGGTTTAGTTCCTTTTTTAATAATTGATCTTGTCATATACCAAAATACGATTACTTTAGAGGACTTTTGTTTTGTTTCATTACGTTTTATGTTTAAATGTTATGTCAAGCTGTTTTCTTACGCATTTTAGTAATAATAAAATACTTAATTAATGGCCACAGTTTTACTTCATTATCCTGAGAAGAAAGTGCACAAAAACTTAATACCAAATTAGGATGACCGTTTCTATGATTTTGTCTATGCGACTGCTTAAGTGCAAAACTTGGATCATAGCTGTCAACAAAAAGAAATCTTGACGTGTAGAAGGGTGAAGAAAAAAAAGAGGAAGCACCAATATCCTGGCAGTGATGAAATGAAAATCGAAAGTAACTTCTGTTAAGGTCAAACAAGAGAAACGGGATGAGCCGCGTTACGTCCGTTTAAGGTTGCAAGCTACATACTTCTATAAACAGTAACAATTACATAATCGTCGATGAGTTCCGGTAAAATAGATCGCTTTCGCTCCTCCAGAGGATGTCAATCACCTCTTTTCATCGTAAATCTTTTGTGCCACAGTACAAAAGATTAATTATTCATATATAATTATATTAATTATTTGTATGATTAATTATTATAGAAAAGATGAAAACGTTAAATTTTAAACAATTTTGTAATATCAAAGTCCTATATGTATACACAACACTAGTGCTCCCACATTTAGAATACTGCTCGTCCATCTGCAATACAAGGTGATTCACCTAAAGCTGTCACCTAAATTATTTGCAAACCTTTCATTACATGAAAAAATGTTTCAAACAAAGGTTGTATAGTATCAAGGGAGGCACACGATGTAGTAGTCAGTTTTTTTTATTTTGCTTTTTTATCGAGATACGAAGGTCTGTAAATCTGATAATATCGTTACGACTTTTTCTAACATTCTAAAAATCATTTCAGAAAGCAACTGTCCTCGCTAATACGTTCGAAAAATCATGTAACATGAATGTGCTGTTACACGCTATCTACTACGTACAGTTTCTAAATTGCTCCGTGTATTTTGTTAACCAAACGCTATAGACCCATAAATAAATTATTATTATTATTAAATGAACGGGAAGGGATTAGAGGACTACATTTTTCGTCGTGTATAACGAGCGTTATCGGTGGGTTGCGTCAGACACGAGTAATGTGAACGGTTTTCAAAAGAAATTGCATAGAAACCGATGGTATCCTCGCTGATGGAACGTTCAACAGGATCTACTTGGTCGAGAAAGAACGACCGGAGTAACGAGAAAGAAATGACAAACGAGTGATTGCTGAAAGTTCTGACATCGGGTCGAGTCGAATGGATACGTAGGTGGTTGGCTTCGTGCATCAGGTGCACCGATTTCGATCTCCAGTTACTGAGATTGCAGTAACGCCTTGCAAAATCGTGAAACAGGGCTGACAAATGTGAGAAAAATGCAGAGAAACGAAGAGGATAGAAACGGTTGCGTAACATCGGTATAGGAAAAGCACAAGGCTTTCGAGAGTCCTGCAATTTTAGGGTCGAATGTCCGGATTACTACTGACAGACAGTATTTCATCAAACGGGTTTAACGGGTCTAAGTTTTTATTTATTTGTAAAATAATAAGAGCGAATCCAGATGTATCTTTTTACCCAATGTATATTACTATCGTACAGATTGAAGAAAAATTTTCTAAGAAATACAAGATATATACAGTAAATCCTCGATGAGTGTTCGAAGACTCCTCGGCACTGAACATTAGAATAAGGAGGCGAAAAACATGAACAGTACGCAGAATAGAAGATTCACGTTAAAGTAGCGGTGCGGGTTTTTTCTAGAAACGCTACTTCGACGTGAGCCAATGGACACGCAACATCTCGTAGCAGTTCGGTCGATCCACCAATTGGATCAGAACTTTGGTTACAGATGACAACCGATAGTAGGGTGCGCACACGTGTGTGAGTAATGCGTCTGAGTTGGGGCGTTCCTACCGCTACTTTAACGTGCGCTACTTTAACGTAAGTATACTGTGTGCAGGACATGGTGGAAAAGAAAGCTAAACTCGGTCTCACGATACTCTTTACTGGTACTTACATTTACCTTTCTCTCGACGCGACGATAAAGGCTTCTCCTTCTTGTCGGTCCCGCTATCTTTGTCGCGGTTCCCGTTTGCCCGAGCTTCCAGGCGTGTTTGAGACTGTATGAGGGCGGAGTTACGCAGCTGGCAGGATTTTTCACGCATCGGGAAACGAATTGATCGAGGGGAAATAGGGGTTTTTACATGCCTCCTTCCCTGACTGTTACGCTCATAACGCTTTTCTCTTATTTCCGTATTGTTTGACCAACCGAAAATTCTACACTACCATTACGGACCCAGTTCCTGATCAGAACCCAATTCCTGATCAGTTGAGTATATGTATAGACACCATATAATAAGTTCATTATGATACAATTTTTTTCCAAAAAATTACTAAATAACTGTTTTGAAATTTATACATAAATTTGATACCTCAAAGTGAGATACAGATACATGATTTAGGTGATCAGGAATTGCTCCCTTCGTATTTAGAAGTTTAATACACTTTTTGTTTAGAATTACAACATATTTGTATTTATTAGAATTATTAAATTTTTGAATGCTAAAGTGACTTGTAGGCCATCCTGTGTTACCAATATACCTATGTGAAGAAATTCTGATTCCGATTGAATATGCTTAACGTTTAATCTTTATTGGCGGGGTTCACACTACAGTGGACTCTAACTACATTGCCACTAAACATATTGCCACGCGGGGTACTTCCCCTTCGCACGTACTTTCGTACACATAAATTCGCTCTCCCACCACGATCCAGCTTTGGTGCAGGTGCTAAGACCGAAGCTACGATGATAGAACTTAGCATGGAGGGGGCTCTGAACTTATTGCCATTTTACTCCCCTACTGCCCCGACCATGGCAATATAGATAGAGTCCACTGTGTGTATGGTGGAGTTTTTTTTATTTAGGATATAGTTACGCCTGATGTTTGTATGTCCAACTACTAGTCTATTAATCATTATTTGTTCTCTTTTGTTCAATCTGGTAGTAGCGTGATTCGTATAAAAGTCGTCTGTGATATCTGGTAATTTAAAGAGTATATCATTTTTACTATTTTTCATTCTATTTCTGCCTGAGGCAACCATTTTAGTAGTTTAGGAAGTTATTGTGTTCTGTTGGAGTTGTTTCGATAGATTGTAAAAAACAGTACTTCGTTGGCAGCACTATTTGCTCTTTCATTGCCTGGCATTCATCGATGGAAATCATCCTGCATATTCTAATCCAATAATAGAACGTTTGACAAGAGTACAATAGGATCTACAATAATTTTGTTTAAATCACCTCATGACTTTGCTAACATCGCGTTTTGTATAGAGCAGGAAAGTTACGAAATCTCGTACAATAACGTTTGACGTAACGCAAGAAAGGAGAAAGATGAACACACGACACTAACAACAAAGGAAAAATAAGGGGTGGGGGAATGAGTATTGCCCAGCGATATTGTCCGACTCTATAATCGGCGGAATAATTACGTTCTCCCCTTAGTAGGCGATCCAACGGACCGATTTCTCTGGTCGCAAAGAATCGGCAATTAGACGGTTCGTTCGCGACAGCCAGCAGCGGCACGACCAAGCGGTTCTCGAAAATCTGGAACACCGATCGTCGGTGAAATTTTCACGGATGGCCGATCCCGACGATCTACCCGACCGAACGTAGAACTCTTTACTTGTGACACAAGCCATGAAACGTTACCAAGACGAACGATTCTCTTTCTCCCCCCCCCCCATTCCTCGGTAGTAAATTGAGGCTTCTCGCAGAAAGTGGAGAAAACTCGAACCGGATAGAAGCACGAAACGCGAGAAACATGAGAAAAACTTGTTGAGTATCCACATGGTTTATTAATGTAACATAGGGAATAGTAGGGGAAATGTGGGTAAGTTTGGGTCAGTTCTCTATTAATCTGCAGTAGCGATTAAAATGAAAGAGAAACACGCTTTATATCTGAAGAATTATAATTAGTAAGATCTTAGCATTGATGTTCTACCATGATATCATTTTATTATTCCAAAGAAATCATTAGAAATATAATAGTTCCAAAACTAGTTACGTGGTCCACACCGCTCTTATGGGAGGAGGTTTGGGTTATTTAATTTTTGTATTGTTTTTGCAGTAAATATAGAAAAGTTTTATGTATGTACATATTTATTACCTACAAAATGGTAATATACATGTATATAAAAGGAATGGAATGAATAAATGAAATAAAGACTCTGACGGAATAACATGAATTAGCATAAAATAAAGAGTGTGATGGATTAACACAATATACCAACTATCACTATTTATCAAAAAATTAACGAATAGTTATCCAATTTTGATAACCAAATAAATAATTATGTTAATTTGTAAAAGTAGCTAGTACTTGTTAACTATCCTTTGCAAATTTCATCCTTTACACTAATAATTGCAATTCGATACTTTTTTTCTAATTTTGCCATTCAGTATATAAACCTGTACATTAAACAATTCTACCATCACTTCTATTACCACTAATAAATACAAAAATGTAGAAAGTACGATTCTTGAAAAAACGTTTGATACCGATTTTTCCGGTTTGTCTGCATTCCAGTACAAAGTTTCGAAGTAGAACAAAGATTAGGTGCATTTTAAAGATGCTTCAAGCAGCGATAAGTGTATACACTCACACGACATTCCCCAATTTTATGTGAACGCTAAGCGTTCAACCATTATCGTGACGATTGTTCCCTTTCCATTGAATCTTTGAAGCTGGACAGATCAGGCATGAGCGAAATCAAACGCTGAAAATTATTGTCCTATCGAGTCACGGATACATGACTGACTACATAACACGAGAAGTCGTGCACCGTTGTAAAAGGAGCCGAACTAAAACCGCTGCATAGAAATCTCTCTCCCTTTCTTTGTTCTTCCATCCACAGAACGCGTTCTCTTTCTCTTACGTTGCACGCCTCTGCATACTTGCCAACCATGCATGGTAATGCATATAAGAACTTGTTCGCTTCGTTTTGAAAAATTTTCATTTAAGAAAAACTGCCACTCTTATAAATAATTAATTCATGTATTCGACGATATTCAAGTTTTCCATTTATGTAATACTGATATACATACATTTATATTAACCCTTGTGTAGGAAATCGGGTAACCAGGTATCCATTACTACATTTCCTTTCACAATTATTTATGCTCTTGTTTAAAACAGCATTTGGTATATCACAGGAAGGGAAAATTATTAGTATGAAACTAAAATTATCTACGTTTATCTAATCTATCAAAATAGGAGCATTCCGAATGCTCAATAACCGTGAATATATTTTGGTTGCCCAGACAATGACTAAAGGACTCACCGGGCAGCTACTCTAGCACCGCCATGTCTTTGAAGAAAGATAAATAAAAAATGTTTGTATAATCTCCAATAGATGTATAATAAATGCCATTAATAAGATTTTCGATTAAGTTCATGATTCAAAAGAAAAAAATTGTTAAATGAACCTACAATTTTCATGCGTCCAAGGTAATTCCCCCCTGCCTCGAGCAAAGACGAATGTGGAATACTATCCGAGGGTTACGACACTATAAACGTTATATGACTTACCGTTGGATCTTTTTCTATGATGCAACGCTCGGTTGCATGCGGCCCTGCTTACAGAAAGAAAACTTACGTATAATTTCCACACGCCTATAGTCGGAATAAAATTAAACGACAGTTCAAGGCCGTTGTTCCGATCATAAATTACTCCGGGCACGATTCCAGCTTTCATCGTTACGCCAGGACGCTTTTATGTTTGAAAGACGGTGAAATGTGAAAAAAAAAATGCAAAATGGAAAGTTTCGCGAAAAGATAAGAAACGGAACCATCGAACGACATAGTGGAGATAATATTCTCGGCAACCTTGGGTGGTTAAATGATCTTGTTGCAACTATATAGCACGTGAAAATGCGTGGGCGGTGCAGGACATACAGTGGGTAACAAAAGTATTCGATAACTCCTTTAAAACAGAACAACTTTTTTAAAATTGGTCCAAATGACCAGTTCTTTTGTGAAGTTAGGGACATTAGTTTACTAAATGATGTTGAAATAGATGGTACATTTTTTTTTTTGAAACCGATTGGTTCGCTTTCTTTAATTAATCCCAACATGCTACCAAACACAAATTTTTCATTGGTATGAAATAATTATAAGAATTCATCAAAAAAACAGGGCGACTTTATAGAAATTTCGGCCACTGTACTTATGGGCCATAGTGTACGTATGCAATCCTGTATGTAGTAATCGGAGAAGAATACATTTCGTAGTTTACGCCTATATTGTTTTGCATGTAGCATTCAGAATACCTTGGGAAGTTCAGTTAAATTCACTATTGTAATAATACTGCATTTAAAAACAAATGAAATGTCTGAACTGAAATCCTTTCATGGCATTTTTTAAAAAACTTATTAGAAGCAGAAATTGCAGGGATTCAACGAATTTTGAAACTTGAGTTTCCCAAAACTATTAGAAATATTATATACCAGAAGAAAATTCCTCGAGTACATTTAACAGTGAAAGTTGTAATCATACGTCTAAATATTAATTACAAAGGAAGTTATGACTGACAATGGACTCATATGTCGTAAATTATAATGTATGTTTACGGAAGAAGCTGTATATTCAATAATATAATTAAAATATGAAAAAGTAAGTTCATATTTCAAATAAGTTATGAGACGTTAAATAGGATAACAGCTTCGTATGATACTGTTGAACAGAGATTCAGAGTCGTAAATGACCAATAAACGTGCAAACTTTCTCTGCAAACTGTGAGAAGCAATATGAGATGAAGCTGTACGATAATTTAACAGCGACGTGTTAAATGTTAGCAGAGGAGAATGTACATACAAAACACAAACTCTCGAAAGATAACAATCGTAAACAAAGCGAAGATAATTTCCGAAAATATTAAAAGTACCATAAGTATTCCATTAGTTTCTTAATCCTTCCGTTCCCACTGTAGCCATATGATTACGTGTTACAAATTACGAAACAAAATATTGCGATCCTTTGTTGCTTTCATTTGCTAGAATTCAAGGGTCGAGCAAAACTTATAAGACCTTAATTTCTTTCAAATTTTTCAAGAAGGTTTACTGATGAAAGTTAAGAAAAATGGGTTTTATTATATACAGTAACTTAAAATATTGTAAATTATTATACATAACTACGATAAAAGTAAGAGAAAGTTGACAAGTGGTAGCTAATGAAAAATGGCATTAAATGTATTCAAAATATTCAAATGTTGTGAACCATTTATGTCATACCATATAGACAAGAATTTTGTAAAGGTATTCTTTTTGTAATTGTTAAATAATTTGGGAATGACAGGATTAATTACATGCCAATGTCATTTAATTTGAATGTACAATTTATGTTCCAACCCTAATTCTTGTAAAAATAACATGAGTTGTTGGAAAATAATGTTGAATATTATTGTGAGACCTTGCCATTCTTACCCGACTTTACCTTTCACTCATTGTACATCTTTTTATTTACTTAATTGATCATACTTGAATTTTATTGCATCCTAATATGTGTATTTGTATGAACTCCATTGTATTCCCGTGCAATGCGACTGAATCTCCATTAGATTAGATTCATTAACTTTAAATAAGCCTAAATAAATACGTGTATATGATCTAAAAATGACAGAGTTTATAAATTAAAATATTTAACTGCCAGATCAATAGGTTTCCTAATCATAAAAATGCAACAAAATTGAGGCAATTGTGTGAATGAAACAAGAATGGACAAATTAATATTTATCATAATGATCACGCTGTTCACATTCTTGAATATCATAGCTCCTGACTAAATCTGTTTTTTTTGGAATACATATAACTAAGGCTTATCAATGCTTTTTGTGATAGGTGTAATATTAAGGTCTACATAGATATGAGTAAATAATCTGCAAATTGGACAAAATCTTAACTATAGACCTTGGAACCTTTGGACCTTGAAACAGGTTTTTTTCTAAATAGGATTTTTTTACAATAAGAAAATATCTTGCGAGAAATATTAATTTTTAATGTTGATTCAAGAATTGTATTGCCCATACATGACTAATGTGGCAATTAAAATGTTAATATTTACGCCTGACCGATCATCGATCATCGTTATTTTAATGTAAAATAATTCAATTGGAATGAACACAAAGTCAGCTGCAAATAATTTTATTCCAAACGAAAACAATGAAAAAATGATACTATTGTTACAACAATTTGTACTTTCCACGAGGATTTGGTAAGCTGTTAAATTTTCGACCGTTAAGATAGGTGAGGCGCGTTCATTCGCCGGAAAACAAAAGAAAAGAACGGAAGAGTCGCGTTGTATGCAAATGCATAAAAGTCAGACGCGGCGGTTGCCTCCTTTGGAAAGAATACAAGTTACGGTTTTGCTCCTTAATCTTCAAGCATCGCGTTAATTAGTAAGCAGCGATAATAATGAAGCAACTAAAAAGTATAACGTGGAATGATTACAAGCATAATAAAGAGCCTCATCCGCGTAATTGCAACGTGAACGACAATGGAGTGAAAATATCGTAGAAAAGAAAAAACACTTTTTTTGTACGAACGAGAATGCAATCGGATTTATAATCTCTCGCTAAGCATTTTCACTATTATATCGTGGAAAGATTGCGAAAGATTCGCTCTAAAGTTTCAGCGGAATAGAAGATTTCAGATTGGCACGATTTCTTAGGTTATTTTGTAATGACGATTACATAGGTGATGATATACATACGTGTATCTGCTGCTGACAAAGCTGCGTGTACTGCAATGAAACACATGCTTTTCTTTATCATTCTTTATGTATTACAGTTAATTACAATTCATTACAGTCCGACACCGGGCATTGTCCTGTATCGTCCGTTCAGCCGTTGTCAAAAACCAAGCATCACCAAGCGTTGGCCATAAGCCATTTCAGGCGTTGTCCAGCTTGTCAGAGCTGTCATAAGCAGGGTTACCACTGAATTCGCTTACGGCGGGAAAAATGTGACGTTTAAATTTCTTTTCGTTTTCGAGAAAATTGAATTACAAATTCTTCAAAATATTTGTAAGCAAATTTGTTTACGACAGAGAATAGAACATTTTTAATAGCTTTTTTTTTTAAATGTAACAACTAATGGATAAAATGAACACACTAAACCTCACAAACACTGGTATATGTATAGATGTATAAACATAAATACACGTACATTGTCATACATGTATTGCACGGAGTGTGTGATTTGAGGATAGTAGAAATTTGAACTAGCTAATAAACTTTGTTTGTATGCAAGAATAACAAAAATTTAATGATAAACATACACATTCAAATTTTGTCCAGTCGGATGTGGAAATTATTCTAACCATTTTTTGAAATATGGCTCTATTCTATCTTGATTTACCCTAGACATTCCAGATTGCTGTCTCGATATAAACCTAAACAGTAAAACGTGTATGATTAAAAAGGAAAAAAAAGTTTGTGGCCTTCAAACCTTGGAAGTGACTCCATCTGAACTCAGAATTATACTGTCTAGATTTAAAAGAAATAACTCTTATCTAGACCATAACAACCACCAGTTGTGGAGATAATTAATAACGACCGCCAGTTTCGGAGATGATGTAATGCAAAGAATAAAATCAGACTCCCCATACATTATGTCAATGAGAATATTAGCTAACACATGATGTTTCCTGAAAATGCAGACTGATTCTTTACACTGCAAATCATACAGTTTTCTAATTATATCTTTTTTCTCCTAAACTTTGCATGTAAAAACACAGTAAAATAAAATTAATTGATTATGAGTATAAGTTACCATTGTATCCTCCATTTGTCGAAATTATTTTTAAGAAACACTATTCCTAATCACATTGTATTACAAAGTTACAGAAGTACTTACAAAAAGTTCTACAGTTATTTTATTTATTATGACCTTAAATATCTAAAAAATTATAAAATACTGTATTGTAACTATCTGCAGGACCAATACGGCGTATATCAGTTTCTATTCCAGTAAAGAATTATATCGATGAACGAGAAAGTTCAGAGGCAAAATCGCTTACAAAGTAAAAATGCAAAAAATTGAAACGACCGACGAAAATCGTTTCGGTCAAGAATTTTAGAAAATCAGACTTATCGCGCCATTGCGTTTTATGTTTCTATTTCTGTCAACGGTGCTTTCCCTTCATCATTACGATAAGTGTCACGAGAATACGAGCAAATGCTCGGCCAGATCTCTCCATTGTGTTCTAATTGCGATAGAAACGCGATGCAAAATTAATTTAGTAGAATTGTATTAATACTGAGGATTTTACAAGATTGGTGTAAACGAAGATGGATGTTTATTGAAGTCCGATATTTATTCCGGAGTACAAAAAATGTTTCATATGTCTACCATGCATTTCGACATTAATTTGAAATCCCCACAGAGAGATCCTGTGGATATCTATATCGCGAATCTAAAAGCTGAAATAAAGTACCTACATTTTCCTTTAGAATTAATTTCCAAATTTATGTTGGGAGAACATTTCTTCTTAATTTAGCGACTACCATTAGGTCAGTGGAAAAGTTTTGATGAATTTTCTGTGTTTAATTTAGTCCATTTATTGAGTATATACACGGAATGATACGATAGAGTAGTAGAAAGTGTATGGATTTGTTGCTTGTGTTGGAAGTCTGTGATGGCAATGGTTTTATTTCATTGTAGCAGTAAATAAAACAATAAAGAATGTAACTGGATTTCTCTCGGGTAATTTGGATATAGTGAGTGAGATTAAACTGAAGAGATTTTTCGAAATGTTTATCATATACTACATATGACTGCTACACATATAACTGCTACACATATTTTTAAACATACTTGTACAAATAAATCCAATTGTGTTGCAGGGAAACGTATAATTTTCGATTATTTAAATTGATTCTTTTCTAAAATACATACATATATTCTGACAGGAAAAAATTTTCTTTAATAAATACAATATTAATTTTATTAAAAATTAAGTACAATAAAATACCCGATCTTTTTTAACATTATTACGATCAATATTATTTACGATTTAATTTTTATCTTGTTTATTTATAAATATGAGGTCTTCATACTGTTCATACTAGGTGTACTCAAGGTCATGACAAAAAGAACGATTTAGGAAATCGAATAGAAGAAATCTCTCAAATATGGAAAGAAATAAGTGACTCAATAATGGGATATAGTTAACACATTTTTCAAATGGAACGAAACTTTCTACAAAACCGTTTGTGGTGAAGGAGCTTTGTTTTTTAGCGTAGACGATTATACCGATTTTAGTCAAACAGGGAAATCCGTGAATCTCAATCCTCTCTACATCGTTATCAAAGATTTGCTTGGTAATTCATTGAAGAAACCACAATAGCTTTCTCCAGCTTTGGCTAAGTACCGGAAATACCGTCACAATTAAAATTCTTTCGTTGACTACCTCGGATTACGAACAAATTAAACATTCGAAATTCTACTTTCATAAATGAGGTCGAATGTGTCAAGAACAATAAAGTTAGAATAGTGTATATAAATTGTAATTAACATTTCTATTTATTTAAAGAAGTATTAATAATATTAATATACATTATAATAACTTATTATAATATTATTTAATGGGTTTTCAAAGAACGTCGGCACTGTGCTCAATTTCAAATTGTATACATTTCAGACGATTATTATAACTATATAATATTTTGATAAAAAAAATAAATCATTGTACTCATTTAATTTTTACACACTAATTTACAAAAACTGAAGAAAAGACACAGATTTACATCTTTGTAGTGAAACTGTATTGAGTTACAACGGAATATGTAAAAGAAATATGTGTTATAAACAATAAATGTTATAAACCGATACTATCCGCAGTCTACTTACAAAATAATGAATAGTGTCTTAATATGACATGTTTCTTTTCTTCTCAAAGATTAAAATGTAATATCATACCCACTTTCTTTTCAGGTGTCGACCAGCAGAACGACCTGGCTGCTGCTCGTCTGCCTCATCATACTTCTCGGGATCCTCGACAATGCAGAAGGTAGACAAACCTATATTATTCAATAAAAAAATACTTCAATATTCGATTAAGTCATAAATAAGTTCCATTTTCCAGTTTTAATGCTATTTTGCAATTAATATTAGTATATCAGTGACTGCTGTTCACAGTTTAAATATTCTTATTATCGTTACTATTTAATTAATATTTACATACTGATTTCTTAATGTCTACGGTGAAACTTGTTCACAAGTCAACCCAATAATTACTCATCATTTGATTAAATATAAGGTATCTGTTAAGATAATTGTTAAAAAAAAACCGTAAAGAAATTCTTTCTTTACCGGAATTATAGTCGGCGATAGAAACAAAGGAATAGATTAAAAAATAAATAAATTCGATTGCGTAGGTGCAAGGAAAAGATTTCGCAGGCCAACAACAAGTAGTAGTAGCTCATCAAGTTCGAACGATCAAGAGGTTTCGGCCAGTGTGAATAGATTCAAAGTCACGCGAAATCGTATAAACAACAAAAACAAAAAGAATGAAATTCAAACTGGCAAGACGGAAGACTACAAGGTAGGTACGATATTTTTCTGCCACAAATATCTCTGAAGTATAAACAACTATTTCTTCAATCTTCGTGAGAACATTAATTTTATCTTTCCTGTCACTTATTACTATATTGCGACACGAAATCTTCATATTTTAAGCGTTATCAAAATTTTGAGATAATTCCATTATAGAATTCAGTTGAGTTCGTCAAATTATTTTGTCCAATTCATGTGTATTACTCTGGGCGCAAATTAAAAAACTGAATCTTCCAATCTGTAAATGTATACCTATTAAAATATTTATCGTAGTTTTATAGGATTCATGTGTTTATTCTTCACCAGAAGTTGCATATAAATAAATTATTCGAGCAATAAACGTAAACAATCATCGTACAGTTGGATAAATTACATAGTATACAATAAACACGCTTTCTATACTGGAGGAAGAAAGTATTGTACAATTTTAATACTTACAGCTCGTATGTTACTATACGAACTGGTCACAATACCGTACGAAAATTGGAAAATTCGTACCTGAGGACATTCAACCCGATCTCTGCACGCACATTATCTTCGCGTTTGGCTGGCTGAAGAAGAATAAATTAACGAGCTTCGAATCAAACGACGAAACGAAAGATGGGAAAATTGGACTTTACGAGAAAATTATTAACCTAAAGAAGGCTAATCCTTCGTTAAAAATTCTTCTTGCTATCGGTGAGTTTCAGAAACCATGTAAATGTGGCATTTACTTGTAAAATATACTTATATAAAAATAGTGTATAATAAAGCATATATTGCATTATGCAAAAATGTCAAAATATTACCTCGTTAATATTCACCAGGTGGCTGGTCGTTCGGTACCCAGAAATTCAAAGACATGTCTTCGACAAGATTCGCCAGGCAGACTTTCATTTACAGCGCTATACCGTATCTACGAGATCGAAATTTCGATGGTCTTGACATCGATTGGGAGTATCCAAAGGGAGGAGACGATAAAAAGAACTATATTCTTCTGCTGAAAGGTGATTCAATATGACAAGTCGTAAAAATTATTGTCAGACATTTATTTTTTACAGCTCGTTTCATTGAATTCTTCCGTTCGTAGAACTTCGAGAAGCATTCGAAGCAGAGGCTCAAGAGAAGAAAATGCCGAGGCTTCTTTTGACTGCAGCTGTACCGGTTGGTCCTGACAATGTTAAGAGTGGATACGATGTTCCAGCTGTAGCCAGGTAAAATTATCATATACAGTGAACTCTTGATTTTATTACAACTGCTATATTGCCACGCCAACCACTTCCCGTTCACACGTACTTTCATGCACAAAAAGACGCTTTTGTCTATTATCTAAAAGGGAAAGAAGTGGTTCGATTTTGAAGTTAGTACAACATCGACTCTCAAACCGTTCAACATTATGCAATGAAAAATTCGGTCTTGTATAAGTGTCGCATATATATGTTTAGTTACCTGGACTTCATCAACTTGATGGCGTACGACTTCCACGGGAAATGGGAAAGAGAAACGGGGCACAATGCGCCTTTGTACGCCTCTTCGTTGGATTCTGAGTGGCAGAAGCAGCTCAGCGTGGACAACGCCGCGTCGATGTGGGTTCGGTTGGGCGCCCCTAAAGAGAAATTAATAATAGGCATGCCAACCTATGGCCGATCCTTCACTCTCTCGAATCCTTCGAATTTCCGTATTCATTCACCTGCCAGTGGCGGTGGAAAGGCCGGCGAGTATACCAAGGAATCCGGTTTTCTTGCCTATTATGAGGTATGATATTTACAAACACTCGTTAATCTTTCACCTAACACAGCGGTGTTCATGCATTGTCGGGACTACGTCGTTTATTTACTGTAACAATGATATAACTAAAAATTTCCAGTTTCTGAGTTATTATTGTACTAGAGTAATGGCACCTGATATGGGACCCCATTTAAATATACTTATTATATTCGATAAATATAACTGGGTTAACAATGAATAAGTACGTTTTTTCTGCGAAAGATCTGCGAGATGCTCCAAAATGGCGCGGCCTATGTGTGGGATGACGAAATGAAAGTCCCGTATCTGGTGCATCACGAGCAATGGGTCGGCTTCGACGACGAGAAATCCATCCGTAACAAAATGGACTGGCTGAAAAGCAAGGGTTACGGCGGCGCGATGGTGTGGACAGTAGATATGGACGATTTCAACGGAACTTCCTGCAACGGGAACGTTAGATACCCATTGATCGGGGCGATGAGGGAGGAACTATTGGGTATTTCGAGGGGCTCGAACGCGAAAGACGTCGATTGGAGTGTTGTGGCTGCTACTATCACCGAGACCGTCCAGAAAAAACCGGAACCATACAAGATATCGGTGTCAGATGTTCTCAGCAAAACAAAGAAACTTCAAAAATCGGCGACTCAACTGGTCATCAATACTCCAACAAACGGTAATTTTAAATTACAGTGGACTCTAACTATATTGCCATGGTCGGGGCTGTAGGGGGGTAAAATGGCAATGAGTTCTGAGCCCCCTCCATGATAGGTTATATCGTCATAGCCTCGGCCACAGCAGGGATTTAAACCGGTGTTATGTCATCAAAGCTATACCAAAACCGATATATTACCGAAAACCGAAATAAATACCGATATTTTTTCAGTTTATACAAGGGTAGGGTTTATATAGGATTATACATATAGGGCGAAGGTACAACCAAAAATACGGGTATAATACAAGTATTTTACGTATCGGTAGAAGTCCCTGGGCCTCGGAAAGTACGTGTGAAGGAGAAGTGGCTCGCGTGGCAATATGTTTAGTGGCAATATAGTTAGAGAAACTTACTCATATTTACTAACACGATAAGAAATAAATTTTTCTCTCATTTTCATATTCATAAATTAATATTTAAAATGATGATTTTGCATAAACATCCGCAGTCTACTCATCAGTCCTGACATTAACCATAGAATGATCTTCGTGTATAATTTATTCCTATTACGTAATTATCAATTTATTAGTATTCCTTTCATGGAAATCAACCAATTTATTTTTAGAGACGCGTGCACTGTTCCTTTCAGTATACATATATCTTACTAGCGTTAATATCGTAAAAATTTTATGATTATAGTTATCAGTTGAGTGTGTTTTCCTTTATTTAGATATGCTCCAGAGATGAACTTCTTTAGATTTATCCACAACTAGAACATATTGATTACTTTTCTCGTTGGTGTAGAACAAATTCGTGTGAGCTTATTAATTTTTTTTGTTTACAGAAAGAGAGGCCCAATCTTTTTGCTATCTAACGAATTGGTCGCACAGAAGGCCAGGCGCTGGAAAATTTACGCCAGAGGACATCGATCCGACGCTCTGCACTCACATAGTCTACGCGTTCGCGACCTTGAAAAATTATTTGCTCGTTGAGGAAAGCGATAAAGATGCCGAGATGTACAATCGACTGATTTCGCTTCGCGATAAGAATCCGGATATCAAGGTAAAATCCCCTTTCTATTTTTTTTTTTTTTTTAGAATTTTGCGATATTAACATTTCAAACACTTAGTGAAAAATGTGGCTACAATTGCTCACAGAAATAATGCATTCATCCATTGTTCCTGAATTTAAAAAATTAGAGGAAGCATTACCACATTTTCTGAGACGACTATAGTTTCTGTTTGTAAATATACAGGGTGTCCCATGTGAACCTTTACACCCAATTATCTCTGGAATCATAATTCTATAATAAATGTAATCATTACTTTGTATTTGCGTGTAAACCTTATGAAACATATCGTATAATGATCTGAAAAGTATTTTCAGTACAAAGTAATAAGTACAAATTCAAAAAGTAAATTTTACAAGAATTCTCTATTATGTAATACATAGTACAAAAACACAGATACTTGATAAAGGAATTTAAAAGAATTTAATCACCGTTCAAATTCTTGAAGAAAAATACAAAATCAAATACATATAACATGAAAAAATTGGTAACACTGACGAATTTATTATACCTTACAGATATTATTAGCGATTGGTGGTTGGGCTTTCGGATCAACCCCATTTAAGGAACTGACTAGCAACACTTTCCGCATGAACCAATTCGTGTACGAAGCCATTGATTTCTTGAGAGAATACAAATTCGATGGCTTAGACGTCGACTGGGAATATCCACGGTAAAAATCCAAAAATGATTGCTCAGCATTTATAACTGTTGCTTTCGTAAATTAGAGAAATTTTAATCGAAACTGATCGCACCAGGGGCGGCGATGATAGAACGGCTTACGTGAATCTCTTGAAGGAGCTTAGGCTCGCTTTTGAAGGCGAAGCGAAGAGTTCGGGCCAACCAAAGTTAATTTTGTCAGCGGCAGTGCCTGCTAGTTTCGAAGCAATCGCTGCTGGGTAAGTTTTGTGTTTGTTTTTTTTTTAATTTAACGTCGCATCAACTGAACGGATGTGATTATTGGTGATGATAAAAATTGCTTTATAAGTTTCGGCTCCGCAACATTATTAAGATATTGATGAGGTCCACATTAGTTATACTCTATTGAAAACTTCTTACCAATCATAGTATCTACTACAATGCAAAATATATGAATTACTAATTTTCGTGAAAAAATTGAATTTCCATTTCAAATAACATCTAGCAATCCATTGTTACGTGCGAGGAGCGCGCGTGTATATGTGTAATTACGACTACTATGCTTTTGGTAGAACAATACAATACAAAAACACAGGAATCGAATTAATGTGAATTTCGGTAACGTGATATGTCTGTTTAGTTACAGAGCGGAACACGCGTGCGACTTGCTAGAGTAAATTTTGTTAGAATTTACCCGCAACAAGCAACGAATAAATATCCTTAATTAATTGTGACCGATAAAATCTAGAATACAATCAATTAAGGTTTTTATTTTTGTTTTTGGGTTTGTCGATACTTCAGTCCCATACGGAATTTAAGGAGGCTAAATACTAGGTAATGTAAAAGAAAGTAAATCGTTTGAATTTAGAAACAGAGTATTATACATATACAAACTTACTCGCATCGCCAATGAGAAAACTATCTTACAAACATCAAAGACCGTACTGCGTTCGATTAGGGAGCTTCTACAATGTTATGCATTATCGTAACGCATTCCAGCCGATGTAAAAGAAAAAAAAAGAATTTTGTTCGGAACGTAACACTATCTAATGTTATGAACACATAAATATGTATATTAACACGTTGTCTGCCACAGTGAAAAAGGTCGTTCCGTGCCAGACACACTTTGTTTCGTTTCCTTCAGTTATAAATCGTCGAAAATATATACATATATGCATTTAGTTGATAAAGACTGCTGTGCTCGTTTTAAATCATACTGCTATAATAATTTGAATGGAAAAATTTTGTAATGATATTTAAATAATCCAGCCACTTTGCAATCAAAGTGTCACCCATATGTGGGTGACGTGGCAGTCAAAGTACTAAACATAACTTTTCTGAATCATAGGTACGATGTGCCCGAAATATCAAAGTACTTGGATTTCATTAACGTTATGACATACGACTTTCACGGTCAGTGGGAGAGACAGGTCGGTCACAACAGTCCCCTATTTCCTTTAGAAAGTGCTACCAGTTACCAGAAAAAATTAACAGTGGTAAGTAGAAACTGTACACAAAAAATGTCATTTATATCCACTTTCCAGCTACAGTTGCCAAAATCTATAAAATATAAATTAAAAATGTTGTACTAAGAATACTAGAAATATTTTTCATTTTTGTACATCTTTCGATACTTAAATCATACTTTCAAAAAGTACAAACAACTCCATTTAATTTTTTTTTATGAACAACATTTGGTATTTCATACTGATTATCAATAGTGTAGAATAAGAATATCATTCACAAGACGGTTGTAGGTAATACATTATAACAAAAATTGTTTGATAAATTAGGCACTAAAATAATGATAGCTTAATGGAAAAACAAAATTAATTCTTCACCTATACACCTCTTTCTACTGACTCTTTATAGAGTATTATTATATTTTTATATATTACTTATGGAATATTTATATGAATACTTCGAGACAAAGCGAATCGATTGTTCACTTATGCCTAACTCATTCATTTTGTATTCATTATACAGGGTATTTCACCTAACTTGACCACCTTAAATATATCGCTTATTTTGTATGATAGAAAAAATATCAGGGGAGAAAAATATTCTGTTCGAAGACGCCAATACGGTGACGGGACGAATTTTTTTCTCAAGGTCATTTTTTTCGAGATTTCAAGGTCATCGAATTTTTTTAAATTGGACTACATATTTTCACTACAACACTCTTATATCATATAAAAAAACAAATCCAACGAGGTGCAATATGTTGACCTTCACGTGACCTTTAGCGAAAAAACCATGAAATGTTTATCAGTAAGCTCAGTACGCGTTCGGGGACGGTAAATGAGTAGGAACTTCAATTTCATTGCAACAGTTTTTAGTTAAATCTTTATTTTAGAAGGTGTTCAAAATGTGCACCATGAACCTGAATACATTTTTGGAGGCGGTAAATAAATTCTTGCTGTACATTTTTAAGTTGCTCTGCAGTATTTGATCTACATTCATGGAGAACCCTTTGTCTCATGTTTTCTGCTGTTGTGGGAACATCATTGTAAACTTTACTTTTTAGGTGTCCCCACAGAAAGAAATCAAGTGGCTTACCTTAACCCTAAGATTTACTTTGATAATAATGTTTGTAAACATACTTCAGCCGATGAAAGGAGAATACGAATGTCTGTTTACAAGCACGAGGGACAATTACACGGTACACTGTTCCAATGAAATTGAAATTCCTGCATTTACCGTCCCCGAACGCGTACTGAGCTTACTGACAAACATTTCATGATTTTTTCGCTAAAGGTCACGTGAAGGTCAACATATTGCACCTCGTTGGATTTGTTTTTTTATATGCTATAAGAGTGTTATAGTGAAAATATGTAGTCCCATTTAAAAAACATTCGATGACCTTGAAATCTCGAAAAAAATGACCTTGAGAAAAAAATTCGGCCCATCACCGTATTGGCGCCTTCGAATAGAATATTTTTCATCCCTGATATTTTTTCTATCATACAAAATAAGCGATATATTTAAGGTGGTCAAGTTAGGTGAAATACCCTGTATACGTAGGTACTTCAACATTTATACTCTTTCGTTAATCATTTTTTTACACAGTATTATTTGTGTAGTATTTACATTAATACATCTCATTTATCATATTACATCGTATATTTTATTAACCCTACGTTTTCAATAATCTTACGATGACTCTCATTCAATAATTGGACTACGTCTATATCGTGAGTCTTGCCTTACAGGACTACAGTGCGAGGGAATGGGTAAAACAGGGCGCACCGAAGGAAAAATTGATGATCGGTATGCCAACTTATGGTAGGTCTTTCACATTGGTTGACAAAGAGAAGTTTGACATTGGAGCACCAGCGTCTGGCGGAGGAACAGCTGGAAACTTCACCAATGAATCTGGATTCCTCTCCTACTATGAGGTACTACTTAACGTACCTTCCGCGTTTGGAATAGTAGTATAAAAGATTAATTTATTAATATTTTATACTACTTCAAAATACTTAAATGGAAATGAAATTCAGAAATAAGTGGGATAAAAAACAAGACATTTTTTTTTTATTATCTCCCGGTGCATTTTTATATGTTACTGATGCAAGAAAAGTGACAATGAAAACATACACGTGTGGCGTCTGAATGATATTTCTTTTCCAATAATTTTATTATCGTTGACCTTGCGATTTTTTGGTAGCAATCGAAAGTTGAAGTTCTGAAGCATGTTGTGTTAATTTTTTAACTAAATTTATAATTATTACAAATTTGCGGAAGCCACCTTAAGAACTTTCGAAGATTTATCGAAAGTTCATACTCAGAGTAATGGCATTGAATGTATAGGTTTGCGGCTTCCTAAACGAAGAAAATACTACTCTAGTCTGGGACAGTGAGCAACAAGTACCTTTTGCGTACAGAGACGACCAGTGGGTCGGATTTGACGACGAAAGAAGCCTCATAAATAAGGTAAGAATCACTGTAGTTACTAATAGCCGATAGTAAACTTTAACAGTAGATACGAGATGTCCCATTTAATGCTTTTTCAATTTAATTAAACGTTTTCCCAATAATATTTTAGAGACATGTATTTATTTTGAAGTATACGCAATTTTGAAGTTGTATAATATACCATCTGTATTTTCAATGACTTTAGATGCAATGGCTGAAGGAAGAAGGTTTCGGAGGTATAATGATATGGTCGGTGGACATGGACGACTTCAGAGGCAGTTGTGGGAGTGGAAAGTATCCACTGATCAAAGCTATGAAGAAAGAACTGCAAGACTACAAAGTAACGCTAGAATACGACGGTCCTTATGAGAACAACTTAAGAAACGGGAGGTACACCACAAAAAATCGTAAGTATTTAGAACAGACTCAAAATCTTTACCTACAATATCTATTAAGTGAACGGCCAGTAGACCGTTCTTTGGAACATGTTAAAATTATTATATTTAGAATTTCTTTAATTGCTTTAATGGCATGATAAAAACTAAGCTTTATGGAATTAAAGAGAACTGTGGTTGATGGGAGCATGTAAATTACAATAAAATTATGTACGAAACATTTAACCCATCACGCGCTTTTTTTTAAAAACTCGTAAAAAAACGTCGCTTTTTTATTCGTGACAATGATTATTTGAACATAGGTATTTTTGTAAAATACTTACAAACATGGGGACAAACAATAGAATATTTAATAACAACTTGCTATATAACACGAAGAATGCTTTATAACATTTTTCTTTCTGTTCTTCAACCAAGTTTTATAACTTCGTTATACATGGTGTTCGACCACTAGTGGGAAAACATTTAAGAGGTGATTCTCTGGGGCAAAATAAGACAAAAATTAAGAATAACGAAATTGCGACAAATGCTTTGTTTTTTAGTTATAAGCATTTAAAAATTGACCCAAATGATGGCAATCCGCATGCACGGAGTGTCAGTGGGGCAGGATTCGTAAAGAGCGTACAGTCACTCTAAGGACTCAACGACGTCCTGGAAAAGTAGGTAGAACAGCTGTCTACTTACGCGGTAGAAGATGTCGATAACTGTAACCACGGTATTTGAGTCGAATCCACTTGAATCACATTAACTCTGATTACTCGATAAAATTCTCAAGAAATGTAAATATCTTCTTACGAATATTATCGAATAGAGAGGGTTAATATCCCCTCTAGTTGTCACGTACAACAATCGTCCTGCCCACGAATATCCATGAAATTAATCCGCACATGCACGTACACCACTGAAATCCGCGAAAAATGTCCACACACACTGCGCGATTGATTAGACCCCCACGCAGTTCCACCCTTGCGGGTACCACTATACACGATACACAAACTAACACACAAAATAATTAATTTATAACTATTATTTACACGCATTTTTAACCTACACTAATGAATTTATAGCTATTACTCATTTTAATGTTTAACCTGCAATAATTAATTTATAACAACTATTTATACTAATTTTTAACCTGCAATAATTAATAAAACCTACAATATTTAATAAAACCTGCAATAATGAATAAAACCTACAATATTTAATAAAACCTGCAATAATGAATAAAACCTACAATATTTAATAAAACCTGCAGTAAGTTTTATTAAATATTGTAGATTTTATTAATTATTGCAAGGTTTTATTAAATATTGTAAGTTTTATTCATTATTGCAGGTTAAAAATTAGTATAAATAGTTGTTATAAATTAATTAGTATAGCTTAAAAATTCGTGTAAATAATAGTTATAAATTAATTATTTTGTATGTTAGTTTTGTGTATCGTGTACAGTGGTAAACGCAACGGAGGAACCGCGTGCGGGTCTAATTAATCGCGCAGTGTGTGAATATTTTTCGCGGTCAGGACAATCGCGCAGTGTGTGTGAACATTTTTCGTGGACTTCTGTGACGTGCATGTGCGGACTAATTTCATGGATACTCGTGGACAGGACAATTGCTGTACGTGACAACCAGAGGGGGTATTAACCCTCTCTATTCAATAATATTCGTAAGAAGATACTTACATTTCTTGAAAATTTTATCGAGTAATCAGAGTTAATGTGATACAAGTTATCGACGGTCACAAGTTATCGACATCTTCTACCGGGTAAGTAGACAGCTGTTCTACCTACTTTTCCTGGACGTCGTTGAGTCAGTAGACTGACTGTACGCCTCGTACCACAGACGAGGTACATATAGGAGTAGACATTTCATCCAATGTATTTTTGCGGCCCACTTTTCTGGGGATACGTACCCCATTTCCATTTTAATGTCAGTACCCACCGCCATTCACCGTTCTCAAAACGTAGAGGTCACTAAAATCAGAGGCTTTTTAAGGTGTCGGTACTACAGTTTAGGTGGGCCACCAACTCCCATAAGATGAAATGTCTGCTCCTATTATACCTCGTCTGCGCCCTTACAAACCCTGCTCCACTGACACTCCGTGCGTGCGAATAGCCATCATTTCTGTCAATTTTTAAACGCTTATAACTAACAAACAAAACATTTGTCTCGACTTCGTTATTCTTGATTTTCGTCTTATTTTGCCCGAAAGAATCACCCCTTAAATTTTTTCCCACTAGTGGGCGAACACTCTGTATAACGTGTTCTGCTATCTAGTGTAGATGCAGCTTAAGACCGACGTTTCTTGTTGCAGCAAACGAAGTGACCTGCGACGAGGAGGACAACCATATATCTTATCATCCGGACAAGAACGACTGTACAATGTACTATATGTGCGAGGGCGAGAGGAAGCATCACATGCCCTGCCCGGTAAATTTGGTTTTCAATCCGAACGAGAACGTATGCGACTGGCCCGAGAACGTGGAAGGTTGCTTGCAGCACACGCAAGCGCCGCCAGTGTAAAAAAAATCACGGGAGGATAAAAAAACAGAGAAGAATTATATAAATAAGTTAAGAATTATTACCTAATGCTCGCGGCTGTACCATAAAACGCGGAAATATACGCGGCGTAGGAATGTTATAAACATTAGTTCACGATTTGTCACGCTATAACGTACGCAAATTTGTCGTTGTCGCGTGTCGCCAAGAAATTTTTTACTCGTCAATTTTAAGTTTTCTTTTTTTTTGTCTCTATTGCTATTCATCTCTCCCCCCCCCTTTTTTCCTTTTCGGTTCTACACCATTTCTCGTCGGTTTGTACGTGCGTATTCTCTGCCTGTCTTTTGTTCATTTGTACAAAACCGCACAACTTAATTACCATAACAAAAATTCTTTTTTATGTAAATAATAAAAAGATATTCTTCGAACGAAAACAGACCGTTGAAGTTTTAATCTCGTCTTGCCGGGTCGTGTTCAGCGTCGTTACAACGAGGGTGAAAGTGGAATTATTGCGTAGCGTTTAACACTAGTTCGTCATTTTTATTTTATAACGTTACATAAAAAACCACGAATTTATTGTTCTTAATTGTTTGTATTGTATTGTTATTTTGGTCTAAGTTCGTCCCCGTTTCTTTCTCTATCCAAATCCGATAAGAACAGTGGCTTAGAGTAGTTGTACGGTCTCCAACGTTACCTTTTAGTCATTCGTAATACGATTATAGCGGTAAGCAACGCTGTTATTCTACATTAATTATTTATATATATATATATATATACATATGTATACAGTGAGTCACCTAACACTTTCATCTAAAATATCTTCGTTGTCTTTAATGATACGAGAAAGTGTGTAAGGAAGAAAATGTTTGTTCCTGTAGGGGTTATTCCACGCAAAATTGGACACTTTTTGGAGCACCATTTCGGATTTTGTTCAAATTTGGATATGTTGTAGTCTTTAGCGATATATAAACGTATCTCGAAGGATTTTTGAAAATTTTTTAAATTGTTGCTTTCACAGCTGTTTGAAACTTAGGGTCAACCTTTTTTCAATAAATCATAACTATTGAACTAACAAACTGATCAAAATGAGCTTCGGGGGTACTTACAGTGAAAACATAAGAGTACCAAATAAAAATTATTTCAGTTAAAAAAAGATATTTTTTAACCATTTGTTTTGCAATTGTTTTAAATAAATGCCCTGTTTTTATACCGGGTATAACTATTTAAAAATTTGAAAAAAATGAGGATATAGTCCTATTTGTCCTCTTTATGAACATACCTTCGAAAATATGGACACTTTAAAATTAATTGAAATTGGCCGAATGAAAATTGAAGAAAAATTAGAAGCGCAAACGGTTACGTAACTTACAAAATATATATACAAATGTATAGCAGTCGCTTATTGGAAAATTTTCCAGAAATATCGATAAACACCAGCAGGTTCTACTTACAGAAGTGTTCACGATTTGTCGTTTCCGTAAATGCGATGGCAATGTGATTAACGATGTTTTTCTCTAGAAAATTGCACGTCAATTAAATCAATGCGTTTAATTGACTATTATGGTCAGAAGGACGATGTCAGCTATAGCTAACCAGGTGGTGGCGAGTTTTTCGTAGTTGCCTGAACTAAGGGCGGATGCTTGGCAGGCGGTATGAGGGGTCCCTAAAGTTAACAGCACTTTATCGGACGAGTAAGACGGCGTGGTTTCGGTACAAACAGCTCTGCCAGCGATCATTCGGAGCTGTTTCGCATCCGACTGGGACGCTGTGTGAATTTGTCGAGACTCCCTCAGCCATCTTCGCAACCATAAACTGAGCCAGGCGATTTCGCAGTCGCATTCGAGCGGATTTCCCGACACCTGCAACCCTCCTAACAGAAAATGTAGATTCACTTGCACGCTTTCCTTTTGCGTCGCAAACAGTTATCGAGTTTAGTCTGGATGAAGGTCGATAGCTAGCTATTTTGTAATGTTTTAGTACCAAGGTATGGTGAAAATAATTTTTTCAACATTGTATTATAATATAAGATACATATATCTTAAAATAATACACAATACAAAACATAACAATTACTTCCTATATTATGTATCATTTTCTTTTTGTCTAAATATTATGTGCTCGCTAAATATTTTTTAAGACTTTACGTTGAAACTAGCAGGAAATGATATTACATAACTTTTCCAAAAACTTACACGACAAGCTAGTTTATTTAAAAAATAACCCAATGATTAAGATGATAAAGAAAATTCGATGCGAATATGCTGCTTTAATAAAATGTTGTATAAATGATTTTTACCATACCCTTGTACTAAAACATTATAAAATAGCTAGCTAAGGAGCTCCAACTCGATGTATTTTGGGTCAAATACCTATGCAAAGAAATTGCTTTCTAATAGTTCTTAAAAATGTACCTCCACTACAAGGCAAAGAAGACTAAAAATCATTGTGACTTAAAAGGTGCCATGTCAAAACAATAGTATTTACAAACGTTTGAGATCAATAAGTTAAAGCATTAAAAAGTTATAAAAATTCACATTTCGGAGAATAGAAATGTCTATATCTCGAAACCCCTAAGTTTTACAAAAAATGTGACTTTACAAAAAATTGTATTAGACAAAAGTTTAATCATATATTTCAGCGTGCATAACTTTCATTAATCAAAGTTTCCTTGTCTGCATCTTTTTCGAAGATATAACTTGTACACTTTGGATAATATTTAACATGATTATATGAACAATACTTCCTCTTGAAGGGCATTGTTCAATAGACGTTTGGATGTACAAGGAATGAAAAGTTTCTTACCTGCAACCATATTGGTCCCGACGCTCTCCCACGAGAGGTTTCCGTAGATGATGGAAGGGCTGAGTTCGTTTATATGATTGTTCCTCAAATCCAACGTAAGTTGAGACAGTCTTTTCGTTAAAGACAGAAATATATCTGACTGTAATCTCCGTACACGGGTGTCCTTTATTCGCAGTATAAGTTCGCCACCTTCGATGGTGGAGAACGCTTCCGAAGAGATCACCTCGAGCTCGTTGCCAGAAATAGTCAATTCTCTGAGCTGCTTCGTGAACGCGTTCTGTATCTGATGCTTCAACAGGTGTTCCGTAACTTGTATTTCTACGGTTCTCAACGGTAATCCAGTCAATATGTGTCGAAGATGAAAGCCATCTGCTTCGGGCCACGTTTGTATACGAAGGTGTTTCAGGTATTTCAAGACGCGTAAGCAGTCTTTGTCCACCGATCTAGTTTTATTCAAATTCCTCAGTTTCAGATCTTCCAGCCTTGGATAGCCCATAAAACTTTCTTTTGTCAGTTCCTAAGTCAATTATTATGTCGATATATTTCACGTTTTGTAATTATTCTTTTTTTCCAAAATTATAGAGTAAATGCGTCAATGAATGAACACTTGAGAGATTTGGCAACTATTACAGTCCAATTTTAAATAATAACAATATAGATAAATATTTGACACTTGAAATTTATATTTGTTTTTTAATATCTATACCTTTTACAGCGTATAGATTTCAATTTGAAAAATTAAAGAAATGTGATTAATTAAATTAATGAGACAAAAAACAGATTTCACCAATGAATGAACAATACTAATTAATATTAAGTAAATGGATATTTTTAGCCAATGGCGCAAAAATTGTTTGAATATAAAACAAAGAATTGAAAAAAATTCATTATTTAATCATTTGCTTATTTTAAAAACTTAATTTAGTCGTTTTTATACATAATCTTCATTTACTGGTGCATTCACTCTATTTTTTATATTTATTCCCACGAATATGATAGAAATATGATACATTCAGAGTTGTATATTTGTTAGAACGGAATTCTTGTATTTATTATTCAAGTAAATATATTTAGTTTCATTTTATTTAAACTGTGAAAGTCATTCCATCGCCTGACACGACTCCCAATACTACACTATTATCCATTAACATTTAACATGTACTTTAAAATGATCAAAACCAATCTTGTAAGAAATTAAAATATTGTTTTTATCTTGTATTGAAATTTACTATGAACTTTCAAAAATTACGGAAATAACACTATAGTCTGGTAAATATTAAATAATCTTCTTGTAACGAATCGGTGGCGCAAATAGAGGAAAAAGTTGAAACACCTCTGTTACCTTACCTCTATCGGGTTTCCAGACACGTCGAGCTCCCTCAAGAGATTCAAATTCACATTTGGCATAGCTGTCAGCGAGTTGTTCAGCAGTCGAAGAACCCTTAGATCTTTTAGGTATTGGAACTGCTTGTCGGTTGTTGAGTCTATATGGTTGAAGGACAGGTCCAATACATTCAGATTGATTAAGGGAAGAAGTGGAATATCTCGGAGGCCGCAGCTGGCCATGAAAAGCTGCCTTAAGCCGGGAAGATAGTGGAACAGCTCTTTAAAGTTAGCCTGAAGAACATTCTGCGAAATGTTTAATCTCAAAAGTTTCCCTAGAGAGACAAATGAATTGTCTGGAAGTATTGTCAGTCTGTTGTGCACCAGGTTCAACGAGACCAGTTGCGAAATCGGAAACGCTGTGGAATCGAGGTGATCTACGTAATTGTCCGCCAGGTTAAGGTCCCTCAATGTGTAACCGACTTCTAGAAAAGACGGCGACGGGACCACGGTGAATTTGTTGTGGCCCAAATCAAGAATCTCCAGCTTCGTACCCTTGAAAACGTCCCTTGGCAATGATCTGATTCTGTTGCCGAACAGATTCAGAATCCGTAGATTCTTTAGATTTCGGAACTGTTCGGTGGACAGTTGGCTGATCTGATTGCCGCTCAGGTCCAATTGTTGGAGCAAATCTAAACCGTGGAACGATTGCTTTCGCAGGCCTTCTATCTTGTTGTCTTGTAAGTTCAGCGTTTCCAGGTGACTCAGTCCAAAGGTACCTAGAATATCGCAATAACTGAAAAACGATTTCGGTTAGGGTGCAATGGGAACTGCGGAACAATTTTTAATTATAAGAGAAATGCTGCTACATTGAACCCCAAATGCGCGAGTCTCAGTTTGTATTATTTATATTCGAAGAAATAATTTGAAAATCTCTCAAATAACAATAAAGGTTTCAGAAAATCTTTATATGTTAAATTAATTTACAAGTTTCTCTGATAAAGAATACAACTGCAAATTAAAGTCTGAATTTGAGTCGAGCTGACCCGATAGTTAAATAATCAATTAAATAAAATGTTCTCTCGATAACTTCCAGTCCTGGATACAATATAGCTGCATTTCCTCTATTATTGTTACCTACCTGGCTCAAGCGCAGCGATCAAATTGCTTCGTAAATCCAGACTTCTCAGGTCTGGTGTGCTGGTGAACGTATCAGCGGGCAAGTGACTGATGTTATTGAAGCTCAAGTCCAACCTCGTCAAATTGTTCATCGAACCTCCGGAATGAATTAACGAGATCGCGTTATAAGAGACGTTCAACGCGAAATCCGGTCCTCCGATCTCCGAAATCGCTTCCAGATCCAAGCTGGTCAATTTATTGAATTCCAAATGGAGGAAACGCAAGCTGGGCAAACCGTAGAAAGCGTTCTTCTCCATTTTGGCGATTCGATTGTAAGCCAACGATATCGTCACCAATTTCGGACAGTCGACGATGGATTCCGAGGCGAGAACCTTTATTCGATTCCCGGTCAGATCCAAGGATCTCAGCTCGGTCAGATTGTGGAAACTGTATTCTGGTATGGCTTCCAGGAAATTGTAACCGAGCTTAACGTCACGCAATTCAGGGTGAACGCTGGATAAGAATATTCGTTCTGGCAGATAATGGAGACGATTCGATTCTAAATTGATGTATCGTAGTTTTTGGAACGAGTAGAACGCGGTCGCCTCGATGGTTTGGAAATTGTTGTTGTCTAGAACCAGCCAGAGCAGGTTCGAGAGGGGTCGGAGAGCTCTTTGAGGGAACACGTCGGTTGCAAAGGCGAAACTTAACTCGAGGATCTCGAGACTTTCCTCGATACCGACGAAACAGTCATCGTCAAGCTCCGTAAGATGATTGAAGGACAGGCTAAGCTCCTGTAGTTTGCCTGAAATCATTGTTTTCATGTTAATGGGTTTGGCCGCCCAGGCAGCTTTTGCACCCCCGCCAGTACCTACTGTCTGTGCTATTGTGTTCTTACCTAAATCAACACAATGTCTACAAACAAGATCATATGCAATGGTTATGCTGTATAAGTAGAAAGTAAATGAATTATGAAGAAATGTACACTATGAAAATTAGTATCCTCGAAATAACTTTGTTTTAAAATGACATTGGAAATTTATGTATCGTAAAAGGTACCTATAATAGCTTAAGAAGCCAATAAGTCCTAAACTTAAACGAGAAATGGATTTCACTAAATGTAGTTTTTTTTTTAAAACTGTGTTATCACAAATGTTAAATTACGTTAATGAATGTGAAATATTCACAAAAATTATTATGGTAACATAAAATATTGGGCTAAAGAAAATATTAAATATTCGGAAAAAGAATAATCTGAAGTGAAACTTACTTGCTCCTTTGAAAGTTTCTTTACTCAATTTTGTTAGGACATTATTCCTAAGCAAAAGAATTTGAAGGTCCTCCGCCCACTCGAAGTCACCTGGTTGTACATGGGAGATCTTGTTGTAACCAAGATTCAAGTGTAGTAGCCTCTGGCATCTATTTCGAAAAACACCGAAAGCGTACAATTATATAATGTTTTTTGCGTCACAATCAAAATATTGGGGATCAGTTGTCTTTGAAAATAAAGGCATTATGCAGTCTGCAGTCTATGTACAAAGAAAGGAGATTTTCATCATGAGATTAAATTTTGTATTATTTTTGTACCTATTTTATGAATTTACTCCATAAACTGCCACTTTACACACATACTTGTAATTAATTTAATCTCTTCAGATCTAACTTTTTATTATTTCAGAGCAAAACTGTAAAAGCACAACGCACCTTCAAAGTTGAAAACTTGCAATTTTTTTTTAAATTGATTTTTTTTCAAAAACTAGACGTGCTGGGAAAAACGGCCTGCAGATGCGTATTCAGCTTCTAAAGATCTATCAGAAATGCCTTTTGAAGATTAGGAGGATTTTACGTGTTGCGCAGTGTAATTGTAAATAAACACTTACGAGGGAAGTTATTCAAATGTTATATTAATAGTTTTGAAAAAAAATAATAGTTAGAAGTTGCAGTGATCGATCTCCTAAGAACTGAAATAAGTGTCATTCGCCCAGAAAGTTCAGTATCGACCAAATAAGAAGCGTCAAAATCTGAAAAGGGATATAAATAACATTCTACTTATAATTTTTTCAACTTTTTAGGTTTTTTCTTGAATACAAAATAACTAGAAAAGAAATATAAAAAAAACACCAACATGGGGACCAAATCTATTTTCCGACTTTAAGCAACATGTAGGTCCAGTTCGCCAGTCTGGAGTCGCAGAAAATTCTCAAAGGTTGCTTGATCAATAGCATAAACACTTGGATCGAGGTGAACAAAAACACCATATTGATATTTCTTTCTCCTCTTTCAGTGATCTTATTTACACGCGTCCAAGAAAACGTAAAAAGACAAAAGAAATTCAAAAATGTCTATATCCATGTTCGAGGCTTCTCAAGACGAAATTTGACGCCATTTTTCTGGTCGATACGGAACTTTCAGTTCTCAACAAGTCAAGTCTTATAATTTCCAGTCACTATTTTTCCCAAACTAACTTAACATCTGGAACAATGTCCCTTGTTAGAGACGAAACGGAGATATACCTGAGTAAAGCTGAGACAGGAACCGCATCCAAGCTGTTAGTAGCAAGCGAAAGAGCTCGCAAATTTTCCGCAAACTCTTGGAAAGCATCGCCAGAAATGTTTCTTATATCGTTGTTGGCCAGATACAAATAGGATAGCTTTCTTAATCGGCTGACAGCGGCGGGAACATTCGGGAGGTCGTTGTTCTCCAGATTCAAATACTCCAGAGTGTCCTCGAGCCCCCAGAAAGCATCGTCGTCGACGTTTTTGATCGAGTTCGAGGACAAATGAATCCTCTTGATGTCCAGCCCTTCGAACGCGCCGGCAGGTAAGGATGACAGCTTGTTGCTGTCCAGGTTAAAATCTTTGATCTTTAACGTTCGATTGGTCAGGCTCGACGCACGGATCCATTCGATGCAGTTCTCACTGACGTCGACCAGCTCCAAACTAGAGCTCTCGAAGTCGGGCAGCTCGAGAGTTTTTAAATCGTTGCCCCTTAAGTAGAGCCACGTGAGATGTTTCAATGTTTTCAACGACGATGGAAAGTGTTTGAGTAGGTTGCTGTTTAGGCTGAGCGTGTGCATGTTGGGCGGCAGACTCTCCTCCGACAGTTCCTCAATGTTATTGTTGTCGAGATTGAGCCAGACCAGAGACTCGAACGTGGAGAAAAGTTTTGGTACCTCGATGATTGAATTGTCCCCGAAGAACGCGTTCATCAGCGCCTCTTTCGTGTGTCCCCAATCACCGTCCAGCGATGTCAAATGGTTACTAAAAATGAACACTTTGTTGCAACACACTTATGCTCTTCAACGAGTGTATTGGGTTCGTGTGAAATAAATGGCCAAATAATGGCCATTCTTGCTCCTTGTATAATTATAAAATATTTAAACATCGTCAATTGTTTTTATTGGATAACTGAAATTAAGTTTGTAGAATGAAAAAAAATCGTGAAGAATAACATTTTAATTCCTCTTTACAAGGTATACGGAATTATAGCACTATAGACATGAAGGTGGGTGAAACTCATTGTGAGATAAGTCATATCTGTTTTCTAACTGTAATTAGGAAAAAATGTTATACGTAGAATTCGAATGATTTACATATTTAATTTGAGACCAAATTTTGTCCACGAGTGCAACTATACATCTACAATATACAGTTGTAGATTATTCTAAATGAAATTAATTTCGATCAAATTAAAATCGACACCTATGGGTTGGGAAACCTTCCTTGTCAAATAGTCCAATTGGCAGTAAGTGGCGCACTGTTTCCAAAAACATAACGAAAAATAACATTCAATTTGTGATTAAAAAATGTTACAAAGTAGTCGTTGTCGAATTATTCATCTCTGAGACAAGTCGTTTGCAGTTAAGGATTAAACCTTTTCCTTCACTGTTATCATTAATTACAGAACAGAGGTATTACGTACAAGACCACCCTGTCCTGTTCTCTATTTTATACACTGCATCATTACCCCGAGAAGAATATTCTACCGAACCAGGCATCCATTGACTCACCTATGCATATTGAGCCACTTCAATTTCCTCAGGTCACGAAAGGCCTTGAAAGGTACACCCTCCAGGGTATTGTAACTGAGATCCAACGTACGCAAACTATCCGCGATACCTCTAATAACAGAGCCGTTGGAGACGTGAGTATCTTTTTATCTTTGAAAAGAAAGAACCATAAATCTTTGTACAGACGCAATAGAGTAGCTAGATTGTACATCAAACGTGAGGTCTCCTGAAGGTTATTAGAACCAACAAATAAAATATTTCTAAGCAACGAGTAAAGTTGTAATACAGGAAGGCATTTGAACAGTTTCGATCACGATGTGCAAAATGTATTTTCTTTATGGTGCATACGATTTGTACTAAAAGTTCCTGAACTGTAATTAATACAGTAATTTTACGTAAAATGTTGATGCATTTTATTTTTGGTCATTCAAAATGGCTTCTTTCTTGGAGACAGCAGTGATCAGTCTTTTAAACGCCCAAAATTATAATGGACGTATTTCTTTCAAATTTACTTTTAATTTGGTTAACACTTCGGTAACCGAAGGGGTAGATAAATCTTTTTCATAATATTGCATTAAATACTTCAATAAAGAAATCATTATTGATCCACTATAATAAGGTGACCAACTATTTTTATGTACTATCAACACCATTGTTTTCTTTGCAACTTTGATCTAAAATATTGTTTTATTAGTCCGGCACTTTTATCAGTCAGCCATTTATAACATACTAGGTTAATTGACCCCTGAGGCAATCTAACTTTCTTCGAGATAATCGAATCGGTATTAATTCTTGGCCAACAAAAATACATGACTGTATCCTGAGGCCGTTAATACTGCATCGGACTATTGCTCACTGTGAATATAAATCTCTGCATCTGACAAAAGAAGGTTATGTTCTAGACAAATGTTCAGTTAATCGTTGGACGACGGAATGTCTGACAGTGAGGCAAACGGTGATATGTTTTTGATCCATGGTAAAATTTAGTATCGCTACACCAGAATGTAAATTTTTTTACCATATATTTATCTGGATATCTTTAAACTTAATTTTCCAACAATGTTGTTATTTAAAATTTTTTTACTTAAAATGTTGCCCCAACACACTTTGCAATTAGCATTAGTCTGTGCCACATTTGAAATCATAATTAAGTTGATAATAATTATTACTAAATTTAAGCGTGTTTATTATTACTGTCATTTAATTATCCTTCAGCTACTTTCAATATTTTGTAAAAATTATTCATAACGCAAGACTGAGATTTGACAAAAAAAGATAATTACATTATAGCTACAACATGCGTTGAAGCGTCGAAATATGTTTTTTTACTCTAAAAGACGAATAATAAATTATATATTCCAATAATAAATTATGATAGATTATAAAACTCAAAATTATTATAATTAGTTAATGCTTTCATTCTTGCTTGAAAACCAAAGAAGGTCTGAATATTAATAAATATACGACTTAAAGGATCATCCTGACTTACGAAAAAGCCTTATCGCCAATATTGGACAACCGATTGCTCATCAGTCCCAAGGCTTCCACGCCGACTGAGCTGGTGAGTGCATCGTTATCCAGCGCTTGCATACCCGAACCAACTACATCCAGTTGAGCCACATAATTCACGGAGACATCTGTTACCATAATAAAATCGTCAGTAAATTCCTCTTGTAAGGAATAGTTTCGATTTGAGTCATTATTTCTATTCCGAAATCACATAAATCGTATATACAGGGTGTTTCATTTATCTTCAGAATCACATAAACATTTGAAAGAATATTAATATAAAAAATCAAAGACCTTCTATATTAATGTGAATAACTTCTTTATCTGTTTTTTTAGTGATCATGAAAAATGAAACTACACTTTCTTAAGTGAACCAATGAAATGAAACATCCTATACAAAAGAAAACTTTTCCAAATTTGTGACTTAGAATTTTCCATTGTAATTTTCAATCTTCTCAATCAATTAAAAAATATACAAGTTCCTACTTCTGTTCTTGTCTTTTTGAATTACCTTATAAAACGTCGTGTTGCATAAATATCCGCAATCTTATCGTAACAAACGTTTTAAATATACCCACCAGGAAATCGAGCAAAAGGCGTTCCCATACAAGTGATGTCCATCTTCGTGAAATCCTGATCGTCCTGAACCCAACACATGCACATTGTGTTGAACGTGCATGGCACGCTGTTGCACTTTATCACGCTCGAGACGCAAAATACGAAGATGACCCTGATGGAAATGCATTTCAGCTTACCTGAAAGCATCTGCATGAGACCAATAAATAAAATTATGAAAATAATTGAAAGGCGAAATGTATATTTTTATTAATATAAGTAGATACAGAATAGGGCAATAACTTTGATCAGCTTGAATATCCCCGTTATTTTGAATGATTTGGAGAAACTCAATTTACAAAAGTCGTATCATACGGAGAGACCCATACATAGTATGGCAGTAGTAATTTTTTTTTAGGTGGAAGGTTTTCGAAGATTTCAGGGTTATCTCCATATTTTTAAATTGCTTGCCAAACATGTCTTATTCCTGGTAGAATAGAGGATGTTCAGGCGATTTTAACGACTCTTAATACATGGTCCATCGACAATTATTAAAAGAGTAAACCATAAATCTTGCGTTATAATAGATGTTCGAAGTAGGCGTGCGAGTACTCGAATTTCGAGAATTTAAAAAAACAATTGGAAATAGTTGCAATTGATCGAAATCGCGAAGAAAATAATAAATATCGCTTTTTACGACTTTTCAATCCGAGGCTATATTGAAAATTTAATAAATACATATCGAAGATTTTGGTTAGTTATATAAGACATACTGAAACTTTCATTGAAATCGGGTGATACAGAAACGAGAGACAGTTGTAAGTTAAAAGTAATTAAGTATAAAATTAAACTCGGAAATATAGAATTTAAAAACAGGAGACATTGGGGGAATACAAACCTTTCTGAAAACCGAACAGGCGAAGTGTTTTTTCAGTGGACTGTCCTAATCACAGGTCGAAATCGCTTCACCTGTATGACCGACCGTTTAAGGAACGGTCTTGTCTTCTAATGAACTTTCAGATGTTTTTCACATTCATGGTCGAGAGATGTACCGAGTAAATAATGGAACCGCGAACTCGAGGGCAAAAGCCACTGAGAAGGTGAACGTACTGGGTTGAAATCATCGAAAGCGCATGTTCCACCGGCTCTATGGATCGAACCAGGCGGTGAACGCACTTGAAGCTATGTTCAGGCTGTTGGAAAGGACATCCGGCGCACACTCGGGAAAATTCAAAACATTTGGGATAATTCATGCTAAAGTAAAAATTGATACCATGATCTTTAATTAATGTTAATTTCAGAATTACTCAGATAACACATGACGCCTAATGACGCCTTGAAGACGACTTAAAGACGTCTTAAACCTAAAATAGCCGTAAAATGGGCGTCTCCAAGGCATCATGTGCTATCTGGGTAGATTAGGATGAATTCAACTCATAAATTGTATACAGTTTACTTTAAAAAGTTTCGTTATTTCTGTAAGTAGCGGAATACTTATGAACAGGAATGTACGTGTAAAAATAGCATCGCATTAGAAGACAGCGGCGCGAGAGAAGGGAGACGTAAAGGGTCTTTAAAAAAAACAGAAAAAAAGGAAGGAAAGAGAAGGAAAAAAGGTGACTCACGAAAAAGTGAAAGGTTGTCTGTTTGTTCGTCTGTCTGTCTTTTGATCTTGATCTTGATCCGTGTTGCTTATTAAAATCGAAAGGCATCCCTCTCTCTCACTCAAGATCCGAGCACATCGTGTTCTGAAAAATTGGTACCGAAAGGGACCCGCGGGAGGTAGGGGTCCGTCTCACGATTCCTCGATGCGAATCGATGATTTTCATTTAGTAGCACGCGGTGACATCGGACGAATCCAGTGTGAACGCGTGGCGAGTGGTGAACGTGTGTTTTCCTCCGGAATTGTCTTCACAGTCATCTCTATTCGTTTCGAAAAACGAAGAAAAAGTTCCCGAAACATTTCAAATGAAATCAACCACTTGAACACATTTGTATTGTGAGTGACAACTTTATTCGCAAGCATTCGTGAAATGTTAACATTAAAATAGACAGACCTGTGAGAAACAATCAAATTTGACCGAATCAATTAACACCTCTAACTCGTTTCAAAACGTGTTAAAACTTTGTAGGAGAAATTTTAAATTATTAAATTAATATAATTTTATCACCTGAGGTGAATTCCGTTCGTTCACTTCTAATCCGAGGGAAGCCCAGAATGAAAACAAATCCCGCGTAAACATACAGGGTGGCACAATTCTGTCGGATATCGAAGAGTTTCAGTGTTTAATAGGAGCAGTGGTGATATAAAATGGAGAGTGACGTTAGTCAGATAGAAGATAAACGTCTAATTGAAAGGAGGAGAGCAACCACCTTGGAAGAGTGTTCCCAAATAATCGGAGTGAATGGCATCGCTCGATATAATAGGGATACGTTCAGGCGCCTTTTTTCAGACCAGGTGCGTGCCATTAACGACAAAATTCTTTCGAAATGATCGCGGTCCATTAAATCATGGAACCTTCGATCCTTCTCTTTGCCTTCGTTATTATTAATCAGCAAGTTTGGGTTGCCCCTGAAATAATTAAAATGGAGACGAATCTTTTCCCAAAACGTCCGAAACCTTGGAGAACGAGTTTATTGTGAAAGTAGCAAATAGGGGGAACGAGTTATTATACTTTAAAGTAATGCGTGTGAATAAACTCCTCGGTATACGAGCCGTAAAGGTGTCTGCGGATTAAGAAATCCGAGACTGCTAAAAAGATTTACTATTACACGTAATAATTTACGGCATATACATTAGGTGTACCTACAAGTAAGCCACCATATTTTGTCGAATTCATAACTTATTTTCGAAAAATCAGAAGCCTACGCTGTTTCAGTAATATTTGACCTCGTTCTACAATGTCATTGCCGTGATTTTGAAAGAAGAGAAGGGTGGAAAGTTGTTTTAAATTTAAACTATATTACCAATTTATGAAATAGTGGATTACTTACTGATACACTTAACACATTAAGTGTATATAAAAGTAATGGTTAAAAGGTAATGGTAAATAGCATTTGTTATTAGAAATAGTTGCATCTATTTCGTACTACATTTTGCTACTTCTCCAGCAAATATGAATTCCCTATCGATACAATAAAACTAAATCATTGTGCCAGTCCAAATGTCACGGCCATATCGTTTGCATACCTACTTCTAAGATTAACATATTCGTCGAATATGAAATAAAGCCAAGAAACCATGAATAGGTACTATAGTCTAGACAATGTTAAAATTCAACAAATACTAATTCTGTTAACAAAACAATTAATATTAATTATACTGCTCACTCTTAAATAAACAATTATAAAACATTGTAAAGCCACAACAAGAAGTAAAGTATAAAGTAATGCTACTTTTCTAAAATTAAAACACTCAAACTAAATTCACTGCATTTCAGATCACTGAGGGTTGGTAACTTTCTACATAGCTTGGTCCAATTAGCACAGAAACAAAATGACGCGCTACGTGACAAGCAACATATAATAACAAAACAAGCACTTCAATCATTACGTTACAGTCGTTCAATCCAAGTTATACATTTTCCATGCAATTAAATTGGAATTTTAACGACCTATCCGATAAGAGAACACTTTCAATAATGTGTCGATCGTTAAACGAATTTTAACCGTTGTGTAGCCAATCAAAATACTCACGGTTATTGAGCAATCGGAATACTTCTATTCTGGCAGATTAGATAAACATACAGTAATTCCTCGATGAATGCGACACGAGCAACGACTTTATTCTGGAATCAATCGAAACAGAGTAAATAGGCTTAGGATAAAAAACAAATTGGGGCGGGGGCTGAAAACCTTTCCGAAGCGAACGAGGGTACGTCGCACTCATCGAGACATTACTGTAGATAATTGTACTTTCATATTTTTCCGAAACTGTTAGTTTTCCCTTCCAATAGTATACCAAGTGCTGTTTTAGACAAGAACATAAAAAATTGTGAAAGGAAATTTAAAAATGGGTACCTAGGTACCCGATTGCCTACACAAGGGTAAATGGGGACCACAGGCTAATCCGAAGGATACGTTAAATCCCTGTAGATTGAAAAAAGCTCGTAGACGTCGGAGACGGCGTGGAACGAAACAAGGTCGTTATTCCATTGAAAGTAAAAGACAAGAATGTCAGATCAATATCGAATAGAGAATGAGTTAAGGGAAATGTATGTATACCCGACGGGATCGTAGCAAATGGCAAGGGGATCTATCGACGGCCACTGATTTCGATCAAGGTGCCGTATCGCCCGGGGCCAAAAAGCGTTCGACGCCTCGAGCGTTGCCGATACTCGGAATTCGAACCCGATCGCGGCCGCGACCCTGTCCCCGTCCCTGAATCCATTCAATAATCACCGTTGTTCGGCTACGCGAACATAGACAGTTGGTCACAAAAGTATTCGAATACCATTTAAAACGGAACAACTTTTTTAAAATTGGTCCAACTGACTTAAGTTCTTTTGTGAAGTTAGGATCATTAGTTTACTAAATGTGTAAAAAAAATTTGAAAAAGTTGCAATTGGTCGGAATCGCGAAGAAAATAGTAAAGGTCGGTTTTTACAACGTTTTAATCTGAAGCATAATGAAAATTTAATAAATACATATCTTTTGAAAATATGTCGGAAATCAAAATCCGGAAGTGTTTCTAAATACTTGGCCGAAAGTGTATCATCAAAAGAATAACGAAATATTATATAAAAAATTGTATTAAAATTCAAACACAATTTTGTATTTTATTACAAAGAAACTTCTTAATGAACATAATCAATTTCGTTACTTAAAATTTAAAAGAGTGACAATAATATTGATAACTTTACCTAGAAATGTCGTTATACCAAGAATTTTTCATGTCATACGTGTCCAAAATTTCAGACATTATTGGAAAACTTATTTGCGCTATTCGATCAGGATGATGACAAGGTATTGAAACAAGATGAATGGATCGAATGTGTGAAAAGCAGAATAACGTAAGAAATATATAATTTACTGTGAAGCGTTCCATTAAAAATAACAACGGTATTAAATCAGTTTGTTCGATTAACAGGAATAAAAAGCATGATTTCATTGATCAATTCGATAGTGTGGTATATACTGTGTGCGGCGACGATCCTATAAATGTTACGAGCTTTCAACGAATATTTGCTGCTAGAGAGGTAAGTCAACAATACAGAAGTCAACAATAAAGCGGGATTTCTATGAAAAAAAAATAAAAGTTCTATGAAAATATTATTAAAGCTATTCTTTTCTTAGTCTTCATAATCATTTCTCGTCTCAAGTATTTATGTTACAGGTCGTTGATAAATTATTTCGTCTAATTGATGAAGAAAATGTGGGCTATGTGTCGTCCACTCAAATTATAGATTTCATCGACAGCGTCAGTGATAGAAGGTGATTTACTGTTCCTTATTAATTGTTTCATGGAAATATTGTCAATAATGCTTATTCTTTTACAGACCACTCGGCGGCTTCGATAAAACTAGTCTAGAATGGCTGGAGAAAATTTTCAAGCAAATGGTCGGCAACGAGAAAGAAATAAGACGCGAAGAATTTAATAAAATCGTCACATCGAAAAACGTAAGCCATCAGCAAACGTGTATACACTTTGTCGTCCTATATTATAATATTCTACATAATATAGTAATAATGCAATACAATATAATATTATAATGGTGTCCTATATAATATTTCATTTAAACCATTAAGTTGCATAATTGGTAATTACTGTTTCGACCTAATAATTCTTTACATTCTCTTTTTGAACTTTAATGAAAATATTCTATGTGAAACAAAGAAAAAGAAAATGCCACAAAAATGCCAAAAAATGCCAAACAATTGATAGTACTTGATGAACACTTTGTAATGCATGTGGTTAAAAATTATCCAAATGATTCTGAAACATATTAGAACATTCAAACAGATTTATGGTGTTCAGTTTTATTTATCATATCATAATGTATACAGGGTGTTCTTAAGGTAAGTGTCAAATCCAGAATATAACAAAAACGTTTCTCTTTTAGCCATTCTTCACCGATAGAGCCTTTCAAATATTTGACAAAGACAATTCCGGAGCCATATCTCTTCAGGAGTTTCTGGATGCAATGCACCAGTTTGCAGGGAAAACTCCTGATGATAAAATCAAGTTTCTTTTTAAGGTTTACGATATCGACGGTAAGATACCTATTATATTTCTATAACTGTAAACTGAAATTCGATCAAAACGAAGGTAATTCTAGTACCGATCTTTCTTTGTATCGCATTCCATTATTATTTCCAGATTTTATTAATTATAATTATGAACATGAACTTGTAATTAACAACTACACGATTATAATTATCCAGCAACTGGTGTTCGGGAATCAAATTTTTCATTAACATCAGTAGAAATTAGCTACTACATACCTGAACTTGCAGTTACATTATAATCATAAATAACAACTATTAATTAAATTAAATTTTGCCCAATTATCATGTCGTCGGAGATTAAATAGAAAAAAAATGTTTAGTCTACAACAGCAAACCAACTAGTACATATTAGCATAACAGCGAAGAAGAATACCTACATTAAAGGGGTTACAACCACCTTGATGTGTTAAAAAAATACCGTGTTTTTTAGAAATTATTTTTAAGTGACGAAATTCTTTCAACTCTTTTCAATCAAAATTTTTCAGTGATTTCTGAAAAACAGGTTTCTGAAACTAAATTCGAACTCTGGAATCTTAAATAAATATAAGGTGTTTATCGTCTGACGTAGAATTTTTCCGATATTTCAAGTTTTATCTGATTTATACATAAATAAAGGGCTATCGTTCCACCGGCATTTTTGTTTCTAAAGAAAAAATTTATATATATTTATTAGTTATATATTTTATATATTAAATTTTCCATATATTTAATATTTTGTACATACAATTCATACATGTATCTGCCTTTATTAAAACATTTGGATTGAAAGAAAGTGTTTCTGTTACTTAGAAGTAAATTTCTAATAATTATTTAAATAAAAAAAAATTTTTAATATACCACGTTTTTAAGACGGACTAGAAAGTATAAAATAATTTCTCCTAGCCCCATACAGATAGTCCTGAAAATTTGTAATTGTGAATTTTTAATAGCTATGAAAATACTTGTAAGATTTAAAACGAAAAACGTGGGACGCATGCAATAGATAATTGATGCATGAATAGTTCACCTAAGTCACTAACAATTTTATTACAATGCAAATCATATGAACTGTTGTGTGTGTTTTCTCAACGACAACTACTCTCTACACTCCTTACTATTATCTTGCGCCCCACGTTTTTCGTTTGAAATCTTACAAGTATTTTCATAGCTATTAAAAATTCATAATCACAAATTTTGAGGACTATCTGTATGGGGCTAGGAAAAATTATTTTATACTTTTTAGTCCGTCTTAAAAACGTGGTATATTAAAAATTTTGTTTTATTTAAATAATTATTTTCTGCTTTTTAGTCTTGTTTATTTTCTATTCTTTTCAGTTAAAGCCCACTAAAATATTATCGCGAAAAAATAATAAAAACAAATTTTTCAAAGAGGCCTTTTCCACGCATTAGCAAATATTTTATTATTATTTCTATCCAGACTTATAATCCTGATTACTAACACAGATTCCTAATCGAGATTCCTAATCCGGATTGAACCTTACGGTTCAAAAGATACAGCCTTTTAAAGGTAGGACAGACGGATGGACGGACAGATAGCATGAACTTAGTAATAGGATTCCATACGGAACCCTAACGAACAGACAGACAAGAAAGCGAGTTAATATTGCATTGTCATCCAGTTCTGAGCTATGTTTAAAGTGTGAAGTCTTTAACTCATCGAGAAGTTAGTTCAAAATCAATTGCAAAATTTGTACCGAACAAACAAACAGACAGACAAGAAAGCGAGTTAATAAAAACATGGTAAAAATACGGTATTTTTTTAACACGTCGAGATGGTGTCTAACCCCTTAATAAACGATAGCATTAAAACAATCATTTATAATAAGGTGACGGGCTAATACAGCTTCGTGAACTCGAACACGTTATGAGAGCGTGCATGGAGGAGAATGGAATGGAATTTAGCGAGGAACAAATCAAGGAACTAACGGTCGCATTATTCGAGGACGCTGATCAAGTGAATCGAGGAGCAATTACCTACGAGGCTCTTAAAAGCCAATTAAAGAAACACGGGGGACTGCTGGAAAATCTTTCGATTAGGTGAACAAATCATTGTTTCGAAATTCTTGTAGAACGCGCCGTTTTCTACCGTATCGAGTCAATTGAAGGAGAAAATAATTAAAAACAGAAATTAAATCACAGTATCGACCGATGGCTCGTGCCGCCGAAACCGAAAGCGAAGCGGAAATCGTTCTTGGGATTCTGCGCGTCGTTACGGCCCTATCAATTGACGACACCGTACATGAAGAATAATTATGTTTACCTTGCTTTCATCTACACCTTTATCTTGATTAATGCAACGTTATTTATCTCAAGACTTTACGCGTATAGACAATCAAACGGCTACGTCATGCTGGCTCGTGCTTGCGGTAAGAAATAATTAATACACTTTTTATGTTATAAATATGTTAATCCTTTCGAGCATGTGCAGTAATAACTTAATTACTTAATAATTAATAACTTAATTCATTCGTTTTTCTATATAATGTTCGTTCACTGGTACGTGTTCATTTATTGGTGCATTCACCCTATATTCATGTCGAAAAAGTTGGCTGGAAAATAAACTCGTAAAAGTAAAAGAAAAAAATAAGACATTACATACAATAATATATAAATTATTAATTTGTATATATGTAATGTACATATACGTACGTACTGTAGTAGTTAATACAAATTATTATTAAATTACGCTCTGGTCTTTTAATTCTACGATTATCGCGAAAAAATTTTAAAAATTATATGTTGCCCTAATTTTTTGGCCCGGGACTGTACATCTACTATGAAATTAAGCTCAATAGATTAGTATCACTTTAATTACAGTAAATATTTCAATGCAGGTCAGTGTCTGAATTTCAACTGCAGCTTTATCCTAGTTCTCATGTTACGTCAGTGTATTACCTTTCTACGAACTCATGGCTTCAATTCTGTGCTTCCATTGGACCAGCACATTTACCTTCACAAGATAACTGGGGTCCTAATTGGTACTTTCGGTGTATTACACACAGTGATGCACCTTCTGAACTTCGGTACGTCACTACTATAAATATATCATTAATTAAATGTATAACTTTTAATCCTCTAAACTCTAAAGGGATCCATTTTTTTCACGTGAAACCTCATGAAAAAGATATTTATTTAGTGTCTTATACATATGTACTTCTGAATGAAGATAACATCATGTCCTAGTTACCACGTAGATTATCTCACTTTACATTTTAGTAGCGTTAATTGCAATATTTAATACTTTTAACATTTTTTTTACATGAACCTCACCTTTGCAAGGTATATATTTAGCTTTGACTTTCACTGTAGATAATGTAGTGTCATAATTATTAAGTATTCTTTTAGAAATACAAATCATACAATATGTACTAAAAACTGACAAAAATTCATCGTTTATCAACATTTAACGAGGAAGAAACCATGTTTTAGAAATATAAAACGGTCGTAAATTTGCAGGTACGATCGTGGTATACGATGATATGCTCAATCATAATAATTATACTACGTACGAATGGCTAATGACAAGCCGTCCAGGACTCTATGGTCTCGTACACGGCTATGCAAACCCAACCGGAATCATTCTCGTTGTTCTTCTTGTTATAATGACGTTATGCTCGATGCCGTTTGTCCGTCGTGGTGGATGTTTTGAGGTGGCATGAATTCTTTCACTTATTGTTAGTTGTATTGATATCGTATTCGTACTTTTTTCCTTAATCCTTTTAACATAGCATTTAAAAAGGAAACCATCTAATACAAATTTCTTTCTGTGTCATTGCACGCCAAATTGATCACATTTTGCACTCGCTATCAGGGATTTTGTTCAAAATGAAATATGTCATAGTCCACGTGAAATTATGGAGGGTTTAAGTCATCATTGTTCTGTTCCTGAAATTGTTTAACACTAAACCTACCATGCGCGGTCAAATGACCGTTTTTGAAATTTCGTTTAGAATTTCTCGTATACAACGTTACTGTATCACCATGTAGCTTATTGACTTTTCCTATAATATACATACAACCCATTTTTCAATATTCACAACTTTCTTTATTGTTTGCTTTCCGAAAAAAATTTGCTAAAATCTCTTTCTATATTAAGATACATATGTTTTTTTGAAGCGGTCATTTGACCGCTCATGGTAGGATTAGGTATACATGAAATGTCGGTAGGTTTAGTGTTAAAAAAAATGCAGACCGCCGAAGTTTACGATTTTTGCCTATTTTCGTGAAGCAGGGAAGAGAAAATCAAACGATGACTTCAAATCCCCCTAATTTCACGTGGACTACAACATATTTCATTTTGAATAAAATCCCAAATAGCGAATGCAGAATGTGTTCGACTTGGCGTAGAATAACCCTCTAGATTACGTCAAAAATAAAATTGACTTTTTTTAATACTTACAACGCATAATTGCCTGAATATATTGTTTTTAATGTAGACACTATAACCACTATAACCGATGATCGATTTCTATAACTAACATCCCAAGATTAGGAAGAATAATTGAAGAGTTCTTGTAAAAACACTGTAAATGCCAAAAGTAAAAAAAATTTTTTTTATCGAAAAGTGTTCTACGCACCAATGGGAATACTGTAGTATACAATGTAAGTCAAATTTCCCTTTGCAAATAGTCCAACGTTGCCTCTGTCGAGAATTTCTATACAAGTATTCTAGAAACAAACAGGATTGACACTTACAATACTTGCAAGTTTAAAGGATTAACATATTGATTTGAGATTACACTAATGTGAAAAATAGAAAATTTTGCGATGCATTTGGATTATTGTATTCTACATAATAATAAAAACGAATCAAATATTGTAAATAATTTATAGTGAGACATTTTTTTTCCTCTTGAAAATTTTGATTTTTAGTGTTTACAGTGTTTTCTGCAAGTACTCTTCTACGCTGTTCATCCGTTCAAAAGAAAATTACTGTTTGACGAACATGGGTATTCTTTATACTGAAATTATACTTATTTTTTACTCTACAGATATTTTATTGGTCACATTTACTGTACATACCGTTTTGGGTATTAATGGTTCTTCACGGACCGAATTTTTGGAAATGGTTCATCGGGCCAGGTACAGTATACCTGATAGAACGAGTACAACGAATCGCTTGGTCACGATCCCAACTTGGAAAAACATATATCAGTTCTGGTCTCCTACTGCCTTCAAAAGTGACGCATTTAGTCATTAAACGACCGCTTCATTTTGATTTCCATCCTGGCGATTATGTTTTCGTAAATATACCCGCCATTGCTCGATACGAATGGCACCCCTTCACTATCAGCAGCGCACCAGAACAAGAAGGTTAGATAATTTATTCATGATCGACACAACGAATATATGTAAATAAATTTGTAATTAAACCTTCACGTAAACACAGCTCTGTAAAGATGTTTTCTTTAAAATTGTACTATTTTAGTGCTGAATACGGGAAATGTAAGACGCAGAAATAAGAAAATAAGCTCTAAATTAATTGTCAAAGAAATTACCAATACTATTAATATTGCTAATACTATTTATTAACGTGGATACATGTCAATGAAATGGAATATTGTGCATTTAACACAAACAGGTGCCTGCATTTTATTGTTTCGAAAATTGCACAGCTGAATGATAGGTGCTTATTAGTTAATATGGAGAATTCCCATGCATTTTAAATTACATTATTTTGTTTTGCTTCGAGGTTCAATATAGTTTCAATAAAGTGCTAAACCGAAAATTACTTTCAGTACTACGAAAAACATTTTTCTACCATATCAGGATTAAATTGCATTAATCAATCTATACACTGACATTAACACTTTACCTAACAGGATCTATGTAACAGATTCACTGCAATAGATCTGTTAGATTTTCTTTAATTAATATTTAAAGTATCCATTAATATCGAAATTTGTTGACAAACTTTATTTGTACAGACAGGCTGCCTCTTCTTATATTACACAGATTGTTCTTGGTAGTGGAAGAAGGTGATTCTACATGCAAAAATAAGTAAAAAAAATATAGAATTAAAATTTGGGAGTCTGCTGATCCACGTGCAATTGAATAGAACGTTTGCTAATGCGTCTGTTATTTACATTCCGTTTCTACTTATTTCAGTACGAATACATACATATGTATGTATTAATACATACGTACATACATATGTATGTAATAATTCTTTAAAGATTAAGTGGTTCGGTAGTTTCTCTATTAATTAACGAAAGGTACAGATTTTATTAAGATTATTGATATTTAAGAAAATAACATTTAAGAATATCCATGCCCTTCATTAATTAATACTGATAATCCTAAAAATACGTATTAAATAAGTCTTCAAATTCGATTGAAAACAAAGCGTCAGACGAAAAAATTGTATTCTATTTCACCCCCTATCGGGTTGTACCATTAGTATATGTATAATGAAAAACACCTCCACCTTTCGTAGATTACATATGGCTTCATATCCGAGCAGTCGGCGAATGGACGAACAGTCTTTACTCGTACTTCGAGAAAGAACAAGTGAAAATTCAAGGTGGCAAAATCTTTCCAATGGAAGAATGCAATAACAAGAATGTTTCTATGAATATGTATGTCTCAGGCGAAATAATATTTGTTTTTGCCCAGTCTGTACTTTAAAGGTAAACAATTATTTTTTTAACTATTGAATACATTTTTGTGTTACAGGTACCCCAACAAGAAACAAGATTTGGTTCCAAACATAACAATGTCATCGCCATCGCCACCGAAGGCAGAGAATCATCATGGACTCGATAATCCTGCTTTTGCTCTCGACGGTGATAGCGTAACTCTGTCGCCGCACAGTACTTCCAGTATGTCATTCAATTTTTTTCCCAATACTTTTCCTTAAAAAAATAACACTGCTCTTTTATATGTAAAACCTTTTTCAACTATATATTTCACCGAGGCGGTTTATATTGCAATTTTTATAATTAATTATATTATTATCTTCACGAAGAATATACACTAACGTTCAAATTGTATATACACATTGATTTCTTCATGCCAAAATTCATCTGAATGACAGTTATATAAGGAATATGATTAATAACATTGATATAACATATGTGTAGCAGATAGTAGTAAAGTTTCTAAGGAAGGAAAACTTCATCGTTTATTGCTGGGTAGCAAAATACCTTTAGAAAAGTCTTTCTCTGTACCTGACATGCAAACACGAAGGAACAAGAGGGACCGGCTCATGGCGTAAGTTATCTATATATTTTCTTTGACTATTTTAATTGGTATTTTTAATCGTTAATACATGCACCATTTCTTATATATTTTTTGCTACAATAAAATGGATATTTTCTTGCTCTTGTTATTGAAAATAGTTCTTTGAAATAAGAACAATTGTTATTGCAAACTTTTGAAATATTATAGACCTCGTTATTGGAAAAGAAATAATGAAATGTCTCAGATGTTGATCATAGGTAAAATTAAATAGTACATACTCTACATGAAAGCTATTATATATGAAATATATTTGAGCCCAAAGATAAATTTGGTTCCTATTATTCATAAGCTGCTTTTATTGTTTAATAATAATCCAATAGTCTTACTAATTATTATTCAAACAATAGAGGTACAATCATCGATCAAATACTGCAAATTGAAAGAAATTCTAATAGTTTCCATGAAACACATTGTCTTATACATATTTATCATTCTTCGTCACGGTCATTATTTTCTTTCTCTGACAGACTTCGAGATTACATGAGATCCGAATCTGAAAGGAACTTCAACGAAAGGCAAATGCAATGTGCACGACTGAAATCATTAGAACAGGCTTATTTAAGCCCACAAAACAGGAACATAGCTCATAGTTTTCGGTACATGAGATCGAAACCTACTATAATTGCATTCAAGACACCAAGTTTGGAACGACACGAATACAAAATAGAAACATCCACGAACAACGAGAGTAAGCCGAAGAAATTGTTCATTTTCTAATGCATTTTGTTAAATGAAACGTATAATATTCCTCCCGATTTACTTAATAAAACAGCAATGTCACAAATACCTGTAAACGAGTTCAGAAATGTGTCGACCAACTTAATCACGATGCAAGCAGCAGCGGAAGAAGGTAGATTACAGACAAAATTAGAAGAAACGTCAAACAGAATCATAGAAGATATCAAATCAGACGTTTCTTCTCAGCCGTCTATAAATTATTTAGGAAAACCATTAGAGGTGAATATTTGCTTTAATTATATAATTATTACAAAGAATTTTAATTGTAAATTCGAGACGAAGTACCTATTTCTTATACACAGATATTTTAAGAAAAACAATAAAGTAGTTTATAATCACGTTATATGCACCCAGATAGCACATGACGCCTCGAAGACGCCCATGTTACGGCTATTTTAGGTCTAAGGCGCCTTTAAGCCGTCTTCAAGGCGTCATTGGACGACATATGCTATCTGGGCAATAACGTAAATATTAACTAAAGAAAGTTATGAGTACTTGCTCTCTGTAACCATTTACTCTTCATCAAGTAAAAAATGAAAATTAAAAAAAAAATGCATCTAAAATTTAATAAGTTATTAAAATCAAGTTATTTCAAGATGTTAATAGTAAAATACCATTTTATATTACGTCTAAAAAATACATATTGTTTATCGAATGATAAGTCACACAAAAATTAAAACTTGATTAATCGTTTAGATCTTTTTGGATGGTCCATACGGCGCTCCTTCGAGTCATATATTCCAAGCGCAACACGCGGTCTTAATTGCAACCGGAATCGGAGTCACACCTTTCGCATCGATATTACAGTCCATAATGCACCGTTATTGGAAAGCCAGGCACACTTGCCCAAAATGCAAATTCTCCTGGGCTAGCGAGATTCCGTCCACTGTCATGTATCTACGAAAGGCAAATATTTCTTCGCTAATAACACTTTCTCCTCCTCTTTATCTGCTCTAAACATTAAATTCGTGTAGAACGAAGTACAGTAGCGAGCAAAAGTTTCGAGGCAATATAAATACAGAAATAAATTATTTACCTTAAACGCATAACCAGAATTTCAATATTATTTATATAAAATATGTATAATCAAATTTGCAAGTTTTCATTTTCAAATTTTAGCCACTGCTAAACTTTCCGTAAGCTTTTTTCTTTTGTTTTAAACGACATCTCAAAATTTGCTTTGAGGCTCAAAACAACTAAAACGTTTCATTTACAGGTAGATTTCTTCTGGATCAACAGAGATCAGAGATCGTTCGAGTGGTTCGTGAACTTACTGTCTCAATTGGAAATGGAACAAGCAGAGCTTGGCGTAACTATGGAACGTTTCCTCGAGATGCACATGTACATTACTAGCGCATTGCAGAAAAATGATATGAAGGCTGTTGGTCTACAGCTAGCTATGGAGTTGCTCCATCAAATGGTTCGATATCAATACTAAAGAACTTTTTATATATTATTCGAATGACGTTCTTTATAAAATCGCATTTTTTCATGAAATACGTTATCGATTTAAATTTAACCCGCAGACAGGCAAACATATCCCTTCATACTCCGTAGACAAACTGGATCGTTTACGTCCAAGCGTTATTTTTATACTGTTTCAACCTTTCAAAAAATCTGAATCTTCTGGGATGCTTATCAAAGTCTCTACTACATTATAAAATCGTTCGTTGAGTCAAATGTTTAACACATTTTTCAATAAAATTAATGATTCAAAAGAAAGTCCCGGTGAAATGAGAATTCCAGACTAACTGATATTGTGTAATGCTAACAAGGCACTATTTTATCTAAACAAGAAAACTTTTAATGTATACTTTTACAACTAACGCAAGTTGTAAAAGCTTTGAATACATGTACATAGATGTCTACTATCACCGCAACTTACGCAGTTGTAAAAGGAATTAATCGATATGAATGGGACGTGAAGATAAAATAAATGTTTTAATTTTTCAGGAAAAGCGAGATCTCATAACGGGTTTAAAAACAAGGACAAACGCTGGCCGACCGAACTGGGATAAGGTTTTTAAACAGCTCCAGGACAGGAAAAAGGGGAAAGTGACGGTATTTTACTGCGGCCCGCCGGAACTGGCGAAAATTTTACGTTACAAATGCGATCAGTTTGGTTTCCACTTCAAGAAAGAATCTTTCTGAACTCTCTGAGATACTTAATAACACCGATATGTTTGCCATGTCACATTGCAGTTGTATTACAATACTTCCCAGATAGCACACAGACGACTTAAGACGGCTTAAAGGCGCGTCAGACCTAACATAGCCGTAAAATAGGCGTCTTCAAGGCGTCATGTGCTATCTGGATTATAGTTACTCGCAGAATTCCGCCCATTTCATGCATATGGCATATTTTAGTTTAGTCGTTTAATTAAAGTAAAAATTAACAATTATAATTTATGTTAGTATAAACCTTGATTCATACACTTCAGATTAGGTTTAGCATCTTTAACTTTAAACAGTATTGTCATTTCTGAGAACAGTAGAAAACGCACATACCAAATTTCACAAAAAAAAACCAAACAGTTCAATCTATGCGTAACAAATTAAAACTTACGTTATGGTCTCCGTGTGATCCGACGAAGTATTAATTTATTTTAAATAAGTTTGTTTAAAATAAATATTGATTTCGAACGGACACATATTTCTGTGCGCTTATTTTTACTTCTTCTACCAAAAACAATAATTTTTTAGGTAACCTCTGGATAACTTCTCCGTTGATTGCATGCCAATATAATATCTATTAACCGTATATACTACATATAATTAATATTTTTAATTTCATCGTTTTGATTAAATATGTAAAATGTGTTATACGTCTGGGATGAGCGAATACTGTAAAGTAACTGTGTATCACAGTTGGGCAAAATGTAATCTAATTACAAACTCCAAATCACAATTACAATGTACATAATTGCAATGTAATTGCAAGACAATTACATTGTAATTAACTATACTAAATTTACAATCAAAATTACAATATAATTACAATTTAGATTTTTGTATATGGCACTTTATATGGCACTCCAACCAATTCATCGATCAGCGTTTTACTAGAATTCAAACACAAATGGACATGTGTAATATTGAACAGAATTTTAGTTATATACGACAATTGTATATTATTATTATTATTTATTTTTTCAAGAAGTTATGCAGATACTTCGTCCGCTTTTAAACGTGTTCAATAAAACATGAATTTCAAAAGATTATTCTACCTTGGTTCATTTCATGTCATTCATAATTCTAGCGGTTTCGTGCAACAACCAAATTGTCATTAATATAGCAAGAAAATTCACTTGACGTTCCGTCATAACCAGACAATTTTTCGAAATCCAATGTTACGATTACAGACATAATTTAGATAATTTCACTCATATCCTACGAACAATCGATATATGAAACTTATAGTAGATTATTCAATCGAGGTCTTCAAACAATGCGATAGCTTCTCATGAAATTTACATACAGCAGTTTTCACATCGTAAATACTTCAGCTATTTGTATTACAACTATGTATCTACATATTATATCGTACATACATCACATTTTTATAATTTTATTTTAAGAAAAAATTTAACGGAAATCTTTTTCCTGTGTTAAAGTTGCCATTGAAAATAGAGTAAGGACTCTATTATTTTTTATAAAGTATGGATTTCATTTTAATCTATAAATGCAATTATCTCCTAAACTATTCGTTATTCGAACAAATGTTTCAAACAGAACTTACTGTTTTGAAGGGGATATCTTATGATTATATGTGTACACAAATATTGTCTAGAATGAGGTGCATCCAAGATTTTACAGTGTCCTTTGTTTTTTTTTTATTGGAACTATATATTTTCGTTTAGCTAACCGTATAGCCCATTTTGAGACAAATTCATTGACCTACATTACGATAATTACGATAATTCAAAGTACTCCTTCACAGAACAGCTACATGCTACAAGATGTCATAAACGTGATGAAACGAAGCTACCCTGTCTATTGTATTTCATTATCACCTCATTATTTTATAATATAAGAAATATTTAATAACTTTCATAAACTAAATAGGAGATATTTGACTGCAACACAATTAACATCACACAATCACACCCTGGCTAGTCGCCCATACATACTTAGCAAAAAGATACATATAATGAATATAAACAACATTTTTAATTACATTTCATTTATTCGAAGTATCATTTACAGATCGTATATTTACCCAGAATATTGCCTAGATTTGTCGTTGTTCACAACGAATAATAATCTTCACAATATTAACCTACATTCTTCTTTTATCAACAAGACATACTAAATTTCTTACCATATTAAATCAAACATTGGAATGCACATACATACGGTCTTATAAATCCAAAAATTGAATTTAATTTATCTAATTAACGATATTCGTCAGCATGGATGCTTTGTCACAATATGTAATATTAAATTCACATGGTTGTTGATACCATGGTTCTCCATCAATTTGCATGGCATAAGGTTTTAGTAACTTCACCTACACGTTACAAAGTATTTATTTATTTATTACACACATATCACAAGGATAATATTAACATAAATTATTTCCTATGTTTCTTTAAAATTAAATACATTCAATTCTGTTTTAAAACTGTACACAGTGGAAGCTTGTTTATTATGGACTATTTTATTGCAGCATTGGAACGCCCCTCGTTCAGAAGGAACGGAATACATACGCAATGTCACGTTTAACTCACATATTATTCATCACAGAAAGTGCGTTTATATAATATTGTTTTAATAAAATGTTTCAATACTCAATAACTTTTAAGAATAAACTTTTTTGATGTGTCTAAAAATAACAGAGTTAGTAAGGTGATCAAAAAGTTCATACATCCACCAGCCCACTCTATATATGTATAACTACGTCAACAAATGAACGAACGATTGGTGAGGAGAGCGCGCGAGTAATTAGAATTCGCTTAATGCGGTACTTATTTCTAGAAATTTAGCCTACAAAAGCCCCGAACGCTATAATAAACGAGCTTCTACTGTAACTTATTATTTATTGCAACAAATATTAGAAATATTCCGCAAAATAGCTACCAATGGAAAAAATATTTAGAATAACGTGCACAGTACCTTGATAGACGTAGCTTGACCGAGTCGATAAGCCTGAGAAAGTCCTACTTGAAGCTGGGCCATATGGAATGAAGAATAAAGAGCAACAACTTCTAATTTTTCGTCATTAATACTTTGCTTTCCATACCCTTCATGATCTGTTGGACAAGAAAGAGTAAGAAATGATTGATGTACTGGCTATTTCGTTAAAATATCTAATTTTCGTGTGGCAAAAAAAAAATATGCATACCTCCTAAACCTATATTCCAAAGATTAACGCCGGCACCCCAAGAAGAAATATTTAATATCACGATACCCTCGATAGAAGGTAAATCCACTTTCACATCATCCAAATACACTTCTAGATGTTTATCAAGGTCTTTGCATTCCCTTTCCACTACTTGTTGAGTACCAAAACATAAGTACAGAAGCTGTTAAACACATAAAATTACGAGTTCTTTACAGAAGTTACAAAATAAATATTAAACAAAATACATCACCTTATTGAATAATCTATTACTGTAAAAGTAAAATCGACTTTCTCTTGTACGATGAAATTGTAATGTTACTTGTGCATCCACTCCTACACTTATATAATTATACATATAAAGTTTCTGATGTGAACTACGAAGTCCCAATCCACCATATGGTTTCACTACCACACTCCACCTAATAAATTACTAACATAAATGTAAATATATACATAATATTATACTAATATTTATACACATTTAATATTTTCTATGCACCTATCAAGCTTTGTTTCTTGTGCTATTTGTACTTCTTGCAATATATCTGCAGGGTCCCTATGTAAATCATATTCCTTTCCCCATCCTAATACTCTGGATAAATCATTTCCTGTTCCCAGAGGAATAATTGCCACAGATGGAACTGGCTAGTACAAATAAGAAAACATTTTATTTAAACTTATATGTATGATTAATGTTTATTTATCAAACCACCGATTTTAAAATTAAAATGCTACCATTCTTTAAACAAATGTGAATAGTATAAACATTTGAACATAAGACAAGACAAAATAAATAAAGCTCAGATTATCCACTAAGGTATTCCATAACTGGTAGTACAACTGATGATTCTACGTAAAAAGATAAGATGAAAATATGGAATAAAATTTTATCCGTATCTCACTTAGTTTTCAAGATAACTGAGTTTAAATTTTAATGTTGTAACGCCAAATACAAGACACCTTTTGTACAAGTACATGTATTACCTCCAATTTAAGTTTATGAATAGTATTTAATAACCAAGCTATTGTGCCATCTCCACCTGCTACAAGGACAGTGCATTTTATTTTCCCTATTAAACGACACCACTCAAGAGCAGCAACTGGATCACGCTCAGACAAATCAACAACTTGAGCAGGATTCAATAGCCTTCTAAACATAGATAAGATTTCTGCTCCATCTTTATTACCAGATTTTTTGTTTGCTAAAATAAAATTCCATAAGTCACACTGTAATTATTTAAAATATTTTTGCAAATATCCGCAATATCATTATGTTACTCTTTTTTTATTATTTAATATTAACCTACCAACTACTATAAGAGGTTTCCAAAGTGGCCAATTTGGTGGTATAACTGTACGAAGTTGTAATCTACGTCTTACAGTACTACGTTGATTTACAACTTCTAAACTACTTGGTGGAATTATCATCAATTTAAATTGACCAAAATCACATATCTGTAGAGACAGTAGTCCAAATTACTTAGATACATTAACATAAACTATGGAAATATATAGAATATACTTCAGAGAGATTTCGTTTACAATCTTCATGAACACATCTTTGACACCAGCAACACCACCAATCTGTTAGACCAGGTTCCATACCACATTCCTCGTTACATATGTCACACACAGCGGTCAGTGGTAAATTACCTTAGAAAAGAAGAACGCGCTCAACTGTAATATGTACTATAACTATATCTTAGAGGATTAAATGTATATTTTGATTACTAAATATTTTATATTATATAAAAAATAACAAAACAGAACGTACCCTTTACCCAATGATGCTTCATTGACTCATTTGTGCTTAAACTAATAACTTTACACTTTAATTGTTTGTCTGCAATCTTGACACAAGAACGATCCACACAAACACCACATGAATCACAAATCAATCCTTCAGTATTTAATAACAAAGCTTCACATATACTACAATGATATGTCTGTACCAAAAGATTTATGAATATGCATTACAAATGCGTAATAAGATTAATAGAATACACACTCATAGATATATGACAGAATTTATTGTAATAAATTTATAGTAATTTTATTATTTATATTTTATGATGCATGAGGTTAAAAGCATTATGTATAAATCTTCCTTTGAAAAGTTAATTTTTCTACCTAATTGTTACAAGTGCTTAAAAGTAACTAAGCACAGCATTTAATATGTTTAATACAGCAAAAGTTGCTGATAATAAACTGTACATGTCAAAGACAAAGTATGATCAATATCATTAATAAATAAATACCTTAGTCTCGTTTTTAGCCGACTTCCAACTGTGCTGTTTGGTAACATCTCTAATGTGAATATGAGGTTCTCCTATAAGATATCTGAAGAAATTTAATGTAACTACGAAAAATATCATGGTAGACAATGTCTGTAACACAATGGTAGTAAATCCTTCCTCTAACATGTTAATACGTAAATTTTCTTTCTTCCAGATAAGATGACAAATCTCTGAAACATAATTAAACAAGTTGCTGTCGCTAATATAAAAAAAATTGTTTTTACATTATAAGCTCATAAGACATAAAAAGCATTTTAATTATTGCTTAAATAAAAAAAAAGATTTAACTAACCTTCTTTAATTTAAAAAATTTCTTACTTTAAAGCTCTAACTTTTATTCAATGATATAATGTCAAATAATTAAGCAGAAAAAGTGAAAACCCATCTAACTATTGAAACAAATACGTTTGCTAAAAAAGGTCACTTCATTTTTCCAAGCCATAAAAGAAAAACGTGTAGTGAATAAACATTGTTTACCTCTTTCAACTTTGACTTTAACTAATTTGAATCTCATTTGTCATCACACCGTAATCAAGATCAAGAGTGACACACGAAGCAACAAACAACACGAAGTAGGTACCGTAGGTACCACGGGTACCACTAGGGATGACTCGTACAAGTAAATACGAGTACATTACTCGATACTTTTGTTTCGATACCGAGTACTTTTGGTATCGATACCTGCGGTTGCGGTACCAAGTACCAAGTAGGCATCGAACTGCATCGAACAAAAGTACTCGTATCGTGTCGTATCAAATGGAGTGAGTATCGATCATGGTCCAATAGAGAGTATAGAGTTCGATCACTGACTGATTGAAGTTACTTCAGTAGTCTACCGGGTAGACTCTACCCATCTCGACCTATTTAGTAATCCGTGATCTGCACTAACTGCACGCATCTGCACGCGTATGTTTATAAATTAACATGCACTGATATGACTGATATTCTTAAGCGAATATACAGTGAATATGTGTATATACAATAAGTGACGTATAAGCAGTTCCCTTTGCTGCACTTTGCGTGTGCGTAACATATGCTTATCACGATTTTACTCTGTATTCGTTTGATGTGATCTTCAGAAATGCAGTATGTATACTGAATGCATTTCATAAAAAATGAAAAGGGAATGTCTAAAATTGGTACCAAGTATTATTAAGTAATACTTTTTAACATTATACGTTTGTAATTACTTATATATAATTACTAAGAACATGCTGCATTTAATAAGGGAAAATTTTACGCACATGTGTTAATTAAACGTTACATTGTCAAATAATTCGACATAATGGACAACCTGTCTGACTCATTTAAGGGGGATATAGATTCTATTACCTCAACAGATTCTTTACAGTTAATTACTGATGAATTTCGTATTAGGCATTTATCAACACCTGATGTTTCTAATACAGAATTATCAAAACGAGTTGCATTGTTGGAATTAGAAAATGAACGACTTAGAGTGGATATGGAAAATTTACATATAGAACTTAATGCTAGAATTGCAGCAAATGAATGTCTTAAAGGAAAAATTACAGAGTTATATGTAGAAATGCAAGTAGTGCTTCAGGAAAAGCAAAAATTACAGAATATTCTAACTGATACAAATAATCGTTTAGAATCAGCTGAAACATCTGCAAGATGGTATCAATCTCAAATGCATGGCTTGCAGGCAAGCAAAAAAACTTTACAATTAGAGATTAACACTTATCAAGGAATATTGCAGCAAAGGCAACAAGCTATAGTAAACATAAATGCAAGGTATAAGCAATTAAACGTAGATTACACTGAGCTTCTTAAAAAACATCAAAAAGAAAAACAAGATTTGGAATATGAAGTGCGGAGCTTCAAGATACAAAATCATTCAAATAATATCAAGGAAACTATAGATAACAATGCATTGTGTACTCCTCCAGATATATCTACAAAGTTAGAGTTGACAGAGGATGAACTACGAGATACAAAAGCAGTATTAAAGACTGTAGAAAAACGTCTTTTAGGTAATGAAGTATCTAAAATGTTGATGGAAAATGCTTTGAGTAAACAGCGTATATTAATTACAACTATGAAAGAAAATATACAAAAATGTGAAACCGATAAAAATCAAACTGCTGACACATTACGTAAGACTGAATTTGAAATTCAAAAGTTGAAATCTGAAAATGATGCATTGCAGACTACTCTACTTTCTTCCAAACAGGAACAAAGTCAGATAGAAGATGCAATCTTCCAGGTACGATTCCAATTAACAAAAATGATTACACAGTATAAGCTTCTAAAATCGAAAAATGTAGATGCAGAAGTAAAATTGAATTCAATGCAAGATGTAATAGAAGAAAATAAGCGCTTAAAAGCATTATCATATGAAGCCAATAGTGCGCTTATTAGGAAACTTCGTCAGGAAAAACGTAAAGTTAAAAGTTTGGAAAATAAATTATATGGTGTAGAAATAAATGAACAATTAGATAATATGGTAATAGATATTACTTCATAATTTGTTTCAATGCAAAAGTATTTGTAATAATTGTATTACCATTTTGTTTTAGAAAACTAAAACAGAACTTTCTTTACACGAGTGTCTAAAACAGGTTCTACTGAGAAATAAAGTAATGCTCATAATATAATTATACATATATAGATTATTGTTTTCAAGTAGTGTACAATGTTAAACAATTTTTTTCAGGATTTAAAAGACCAATTGAAGGCATTGACAAAAACTTCAGAAGAAAGTATTGACGAAGGATATGGTGATAGTAGCATAGTTAGTTCTATTTTTCTAGACATTCCATCCCCAAGTTCCATTAATCCAGTATTATTAAATACAGCTTCTAGTGTTCTCTTAAAAAGTAAAGATTTTTGTAAACCTTTGCAGACAGAACTTAATTATTTACAATTGAAACTAAACAAACTAAGAGAGCACTGCATTGCATAGAATTAAATTACTTATTTTATGAAAATTACTATTTATAAAAGTATTCTTTTAAATTTTACGTTGCAATAATAGGATATGAAATATTTAGAAAGTGGTGACTGGACAGGAAGAATATAATTTAATGTACATATTAAAATAATTTAGACATATTATTTTAAATTATAAATTTAATAACAAAGTAAGAGTCTTTACTAACAGATTTTTAAATTGTAAATATGTTAACTTATATTGAATTATATAAATGTTATAAATTTAAAAAGAAAAATAAATTCATAATTTGAATGAATGCTTTATTAAAGTTAAGACTCACAACTCTATTAATCTAATAATTGTAATTACCAAAAGTCCATTTATAACTTAAATTACTCCGAGAATAACTTGGAACTGTATTTACGCATATTATTAAAATTTATAACAGAATATATCAATGTATGTACTTAGTGATACAAAAAATGTTATTTTCCAACTTGTTATTTATTAATCAGTATTAAAATAAAATTTAAAAAGAAGTTTATAGTGGCACCTGTTTATACAGTAAATTATTATACCTCACTTTTTAATTATAATTTGCATAATATTACGATAATTTTATTAAAAAATAAAAAAACTGTAGCATAAATTCTATTTTATAAATTATTTTCTAATACTACGCAATTAGACATGAAAGCAATTTTGTCAAAAGTTCAATGTGATTTTTCCACAACAGATTGGATTCCATAAACGATACGATTCATTAATTTATTTCGATTTTAACAAATGCGGTCCTTTTATAATTATATGAAATGTTCTAATCACAATAATGCAATTATATAATATGATGTAAGAACTACAAAACAAGAAATAACAATAGTTCATATTAAATGTGAGCATCTGATTTATTACATTTTGAATACAAAGTTAAGAAGTCTTATTAAAGATAAGAACTTAATATATTTCTTCAAATTAGTAAATTATTATATTAAGATATCATTATACATGTCTTCTTATATTAGTAGTCTTAACGACTCTAAAGACTGTCACTATAATTAATTTATTACAGTATAATTTTATGCGTGAAAAGTTTGATTTACGTGTTGCAAAATATGTTGTACTCAATAGATTTTGTCTTCTTTGTATTTAAATCAAGTGTTAATCAAAATTGTAAAGAATTTGTAATTATGAACGTAATAAATTTCTAGTTTTTAATTTCCAAGTATAACTAAATTATACATATATATGTATATACAAATGTTTAGTAAAACTTGTGTTATGATTTTCTACTTGGAGGTATTACAGAAGAATAGATATAGTATTAAACGAAGAAAAGAAAAGAAAATTTCCTTTTCTTGGTAAGTAGGTTTAGCAAAATAAATTGTATCATATATACCAATACAAATTAGTATACAATCACAATAACAAGAGGGAAACAGAACTGCAAATTTCTTTTTAAACCATGTTTATATATGTAAATGTACATTTAAAATTCAAGATCATCGCACATACATATAGCAAATTTATTTTTTAAACTATATCAATTACTGTGTGTATTAGACTAGGGAAAACATGATAATAAAAATCAATAATCTTAATTTTAACTTTATAAAAAATAAATAAATTTGCAATAAATATTCCTATTAATGTATGATAGTTATAAATTAAATATTTTCTATTATATTTTATTAGGGTAATGTCACCTCTTATGAGAAGCTAAGAATAAATTGCACTAATTAACAAATCCTTATTAGTAGTACTTAAAATTAATTAATAATGATGTTATTCATGTCATTTCTATCCTCTTCGTGGAGTGAAGCTTAATTCATATAAATAAACTTATATGACTTTGTGGAAATAAAAATTTTTTACTTTTCATAGATATACTTCCTACTCTATTTTTTATGAAGAACAATAATTTCACTAACTTGTGACTAATGTATAACACAATAAAAAGGTCTCGATAAATTCGCATTGGAATGATTTAATCTTTTTCGTTTCAACACAACAAAGAAATATTTTAAATAAATTTCGTATCTTGATTAACCATATAAACGAAATTAAAGATTAAACAGTTTCTGCTAGAGTTGAGCAGAATGTAATCTAATTATAGAATCTAAATTGCAATTACAATTACATTGTAATTTTTTTTGTAAATGTGAATTTTGTAATTAGATTACATTTTGCCCAACTCTGGTTTCTGATTACATAGATTTGAAAAAAATTGAAATAATCAGAATTATAATAAAATGTGTTAGATATAAATGTTATGTATGTATACAAATCAATGTATTGTATTGAAAAAGTATTAAATGGTCAACACATTCGCTGCTGACGCCGCGGGTCTGTATCGTCTGTGAACTTTGGCGATATACGTGTGATACTCGGTCAGCAGCGAATGTGTTAAGAAAATACTGCTTTTGAGTTACTTTTTCGAAAACTTTCGAAAAAACATTTTCTCAGAAGTAGTGGTGATTCATGCATTAAATCAAGATTCTCAACTTTTGAAAGCTATATTTCGTATGTTAAACTTGAGATATAATGGTATTACATATTTTTCCTAAAGATTTACATTACCTCCAAACGTACGCGTTAAATTTCAAATTCCTTTACAAGGAATAAGTAAATATCTGTTTAAATACTGATCCATGTCTGCTCTGTTATACGTCACGACCCATAATATCATTGATAGTCGATACATGTGATAGGAGGAAAATGAGTATTATAAATTGCAAAGCGCACACGAAAATTATCCTAAAATGTACACAATACAAATGATACATATTATTATTTTTTTTATGTTCCTACATCATTAAATTCTAAATCACTGGTATAATATATTTTTAGTGGGTAGTATTTGATTGTGAACTTTTTTCCGGTTTGTTTTTTATAATATGCTATAGTACTTACACCTCTGTGTACACATGTACATTAAAAAAAAATTAATTAACTGTGTACGACTGCAGATCGTTCAAAAGAGCACCATGGCTTCAGTCTATACAAACAGTCCTTGGTAATACCATAGACGAGATATAAGAATAAATTCTTATGTCTTGTCTGTGACAATACGAACATGCGTCATTTTATACACCGTTACAACGGGAATGTTGCTGAACGATAATACCTATAATTTTATCACGTAAAAGTGATTTGAAGTTGAACAATTATCATATAATATATTCATAATTATGCTACTAATGTTAAACATTTTTGTGTACAATTAGTGAAATAGAAGACCAGATAGTAAAGTTTACTTCGAACCCATTGTCATGTGGGAGTAGATTCCGTCTGTCTAACTCTGTCAAACTGGCGACGGTAATTAGCTCGTCCACGACCTCCTCTATTCCGATGTCTCTGATTATTATGCCCGTGGTACGTATTATGTAGGGGCCGTGGCTGACAATGACCATGATTTTGTGCCTGGTGCAAGGGCTGCTTCGATTGCAGTAACTGCTAAAGAAATTACCTTTTTATTGAACGTAATCTGTACACAAATAATGATTCCTCATATTTGTTACTATAAATTACACTGCTATTGTGGTTTTTTTAAATAATAGTAACAGATGTCCATACCATTTGGTTAACAGGTTGTACAGTCTGATCTGGGTATGTATTTAAGCTGGTTCCTGGTAGATTAAATTCTTCAGTAGTTGTCTCAGATTCATCTTCTGTTCTTACCAGCATTTTCACACCTTCAGTTTCTAAATCTATTATACCACCCCTCTGTTGTTGCCTCAAAAATAATGTTGCCATTTGTTTCTGTAATTCTCTCAATTCTGTAGTAACTGAAAAATCTGTAGCAGCTTCAACGTCAATTGGAAGTGGTGCTGACCAAAGATTCTCTACATCACAATTGATTGATTCTCGACACACAGGACATATAGCCTAAAAGAATAATTACTGATGAAATTTCCATTAAAAATTAATTTTTAATGGACTATTAAATTGTTTACAATTTCACAACATACAAATGACAAAGTATAATTAAAAGTGAGAACTTATTCCTATATTTGTAAAGAACGCAGGGTGGATTGTGGAAAATGTTAAAACTGAATCCTGAAAACATAAGGATCATACCTGAAATTTATTTTTAACATCTTGTTGCCATTGTGGCAGTTTTTCTTGTTCTTCTCTATAATATCGTTCCGCAGCTGCAATGTGCGCTGCTAAACAGTGCGAATGAAAATAATGATAACATTCTGTCTTTGTAAATTCATCTCTTTCTCGAAAACCATACAAACATATGGCGCATTGATCCGTAGGAAGATTACTCCTTGTAAGGTGTTCTCTTATTAACTGTTATAACAATATTAAAAATGATTACCAATTATTATAAAAACATGAAATACAAAAATAAAGAATCACAATTATTTCATATAATAAAAAAAAGTTGAATGTTGTGATATAAAATTAAGAAAAATATGAATACAGCTATTTTATTTGCTGCATGACAATTCTATTACCATTATTGATATAATTAAATGGAATATTTTTTTCATATATGACTGAACAATTAACATTTTGCATATATTTTACTTTTCAATTATCTGCATATCAATGTATTTCCTAGTCTTAATTTAATGTTTGAAAAATTTTAATAAAAGTCACGCGTATATTAACCCCTTGCCCTACGATTTTCTTGACATCTGCAGACTCCAGGATTACATTGTTGTTAATAGTTTCCCAAAAACGCAAGGAATTCTCTACTTATCGCAACTGTATTTTTACTGTACAAGTTAAATAATAATGCCAGGAACATGACATTTCACTTCGGCTCAAAGAATACCAAATAATATTCTTCTTCTTTGAATCGATTTCGAAATTGTCAAAACGAGTCTAACTCGATGTTATAGGGCAAGGGGTTAACATATCTTTGACATACCTCAATCAATTCGAACATTACTGGCTGACCTATAAAGTCTGCACATTTTGCTTCTGCATCTGACTGCATAAGTTTCACTGTTTCCTCATCTAAACCTCTAGGATTTCTAAGGTTAATAGTAGGTGATACATCAGGATATCCAATAGGTAATTGAACAATTAATGTTACACAAACATATTGAGACTCAGAATCTTCACCAGTCGAAGGAAATAACACAGTCTCAATACATTCTGGCTCACCTCTGAAAAGAAATCGATTGTTACCTTATAACTATAAAATCATAGAAATTGTGAAATATTATCTTCACTGTTGTTCAGGTCGATAATCTTAAAGTCAAATATAAATTACTAAAAATGTTAATTATCATTATTCACAAGTATAACAATATTGTAAAAAGAATGTATTCATTGATTTTGTTTTTTTAAAACATTATACATAAAAGTTTATTTAGTATAATAAATACTTCTAATACTTTGCAACATTGTTTATTAACAATCCTTATAATGCTATATTATGTATTATCTATGAAAAGTATTTATCGTTTACCTCTTAATTTTTTACCTATGTATCTATAAAAAAAATTCATATCTTCTTTTCAATGAAAAGAGTACACCCTTTAGGAATTTAAATTTTGTATTGTTATTATAAAATGACAATAATATCTTCAACGTAGATTTATGATCAGAAGTATGTCAATATTATTATGTTACATATATACTAAGAACATGCAGTTTGTAACACCAAAGATACTTAAGGACTCCGGTCTTTTATTTCTCAAGGAATTGGTATTTTATCCTGTGAATGCCAAGAAATTTATTCATTTATCATATAAAATTGTTCTGACCAAAAATACCATTCCCATCACAATAAAATTTATACATAAGTAAGCTATTACAAAGGCATATAAAAAATGAAAATTTTTAAACAAGTCAATTGGTTGTACATCTAGGTTACAAGCATTATGTTTTTCATACATAAACTTACCTTTCATTTTCTTTTATATTCAACTCATCGTCGAGTAGAATTGCTCTTAATGCTTCTATTTCATCAGTGACTCTGTAAAAGATTTCAGTAAATATTCAACAAAACTAAATGTCTGTACAAAACATTGATTGCAAGTCGTCACGGAAATTACCTTTCGTCTATTACAGTATCTGACATTGTTTCTACAGTAAACAATACTGTGATATATTCTCCAAAGATTACTTTGAATTTGACAGCGAAGTTTTTCCAGTCCTTGACGATTATAAGATTTTCGATAAGCGCCAATCTGCGTCAATATTGAAAGCCTTCTGCTACTATTACGGTTACCAACTGGATCGTGTTGAAATTATTAGTAACACACCATTGTTCCTGTCACCAGAGAGGAATGAAAAGTTAAAAAGTTAAAGTTGTCCGACTAACTTCACGTAAGTTAACACTATCTATAATCTATCATATCTATGCTCTGCTTGCGAGCCGTCTGTTGGCCAATGGCCACCCCTGAACTAAGTGTCATTTTTCGTGTTGCGCATATGCGCATATTCACGGTTGTTGTCAGTGTTGTCTTCATGACTTAACCTTTGTCAACTAAGTTGTGAAAACTACATATATTATATATCAAATTGATAAAATTGTTATAACACTAATTAATATGTCGGAGACTAAAGAAAAAGAGGAAGAAAAGCCGGTTGTTGCAAAAAGTGCAATTGATTTGCAACGATTAAAATTGCAGAAATTAATGAAAAATCCTGTGAGTATAATAAGTGTAAATTGTGTTTTCATACTACCTGCTGTAATGTGTTTGTGTTTTTGTGTAATAACTTTTCAACTAAATAACTTAAATCATTTAAGTGGTTGTTTCACAAGTTTATGACACTAGAGTGTGAAATTTTATTGTTACGGTAGGAAAAGCCTATTCTACTACCGGAAAGACCTAAAGTTAAAAGTACACCAACAGTACCAGAATTTGTACGTAATGTTATGGGCAGTAGTGCAGGTGCAGGCAGTGGCGAATTTCACGTGTATAGACATTTACGGCGTAAAGAATATGCCAGACAAAAATTTATTCAAGAAAAGGGTCGTAAGGTAATCTTAAACATAATTTATGTAGCATACATAAAATACTTTTTTAAATAGACATGTAAAAGCTTGAAAATTGTACTAAATTGTACAAAATAACTGTCCTTTTAATTAATATAAGCTAAAGTAATTTTTATAAAATAAAAATGTAAAGTATTAGTTTATATTTTTAACTGAAGGAGAAATATGAAGGTTTATGATATCTTTATCAGGAACTTTTAGATGATGAATATCATAGGAAATTGGAGGAAAATAAAAGGGTAGCTGAAGAGATAACAGCTAAAAAGAGAGCAAAGAGACAGAAAAAAAAACAGAAGTGGAAGCAAAAGAAACAATTGAAAGTGTCAAATGACCGACCAAATAAAAGTGACAATAGTGATTCAGAAGAAGAAAGTTTGGATGAACAAGATACAAATGACAAAAATGATAATGTATCTGAAGTTGTATCAGACGAAGCAATTAAAAATAGTATAGTTGTAGAACATAAGCCAGAAACAAGTAATGATAAAAATTTAGATAAGGATTATATAAATCAAAATAAGTTACATTTACAAAATAATTCTAACACAAAAAATGATGACTCTGAAATTATTCATATTAATGACGAATCAATCACCGAATGTAAAACATCAGTAAATAACAATGAGGAAAATGTAAGTACTAATGCAGATAGTACACTCCTTAACAGTGAATAAAATAAGAATTGAAAACAGAAGCAAGTGTGATTATAAATTCATGTGTATATTCATTTGCGATTGTTTCTATTGAAATACTTGACAGTATTTTTGACAAATATTGAATAAATCGTTAGAGATTGTTAAATTTTTTTTATATCTATGTATGTAAGTTGTGTTAGATGTAACTAACCAAAGCTATGGATTATATCTTATTTAAAAACAATGCTACCTGTATGAATTAGTATTACAATTTTTAATCTATTATTATTCAATCTTTTAAAATTCTATTAGAATTTTAATGTCAATATACGAATTGCAATTACATGACTTTTTCATTGGGTGGTGAGTGGGATATGTTCTTATAATAACTGATTATGTCTATAAATTTGATCATCTATTTCAAAATCGCTTTATGTATGTACAAATATTTTATACAAAGTAAAATTAGAAGTATAAGTACATGTAAACGTAAAACACAAATTCAAATAAATTATCCTATCATGTTAAATATAACTGAAGAAAATGAACTATTCGTTAAAAATTTATGTAGCTTATACATATTTAGTAATAACTGCATTTACATTCTATTCAAAATGTTACCTGTACTCTATATACAGTAATGTCTTGATAAGTGCGAGCCGGCTCCTCCACGATAAGTGTGAAGTCGTCATCCCCACTACTGGGGAAGGGGGCCGTAGAACCAGTCAAGCGTATAATTCTTTGCCCAGCGCGCCGCGGCGGCTTCCCTTTCACGAGCCGACGGCTAAATGAAGAGAACAAATGCAACGATGAAACTTTTTGTTTTCGATTCTTTGTTAACGAAACTTTTACCAATATATTCGTGAGATTTTTCTGATTAAAATTATACCAAACACGATATAATTTGGACCATATTTACTTATGATTTATCAGAAGCGATAATTGTTAACACTTTTTACATGAGTAAATATGATCCAAATTATGTTGTATTTGGTATCATTTTAATCAGAAAATTCTCACCAATATACTAGTAAAACTTTCATTAACGAATCAAAAATAAAGAAGTTTCATCATTGCATTAGCGTTGTATCACCGATACCCGAGAATGTAATGTTTTCTTGATCTCCCCTCGTTCAGCCGTCGCATCGACTCGTCGAAAAAAGTCTATATTTCTTCTCACCGACTGGCACGACGAACAGAACGGGGAAATGTATATGTATATGTACAACACACGCGAATGCTTAAAGAGCTGGCGATGAATGAAATTAGCACACACAATCGGACTGTGTGATGAAGACAACGAACGAGATACATCGAGACCGAGTAAGATAATGCAAACCGCAGTGAGTACAATGTAACCATTGGCCGGTGGCAGAGATGGGCAAACTAATTATCTAGATGAAAAGTTTCGAATAACGAATAAAAGATAAAAAAAGTATTTCGTCATTTTTAATTGTTCAGACGTGGAAATTTAAATTTTTATAATAAAATAATACTTCTTTATGTATGAATCGACATTTGTCGAACAATTATTTATTCTCATTCACTGTTTAAAGCTCAGAACGACACCCTTAGATACTGCTGCTTCTCACTGTGTATTATTCGAATAAAATTCTGCTTAACTCTGGCCCGCGGGAGCGTCGCAGGCTGGTTCACGCAGTCGAATTGAGTGGAAGGAGATGCTTTCTCTGTCTGTTTTTCACTCGCTTGCCCTTTTTTATATCGGAACACTACAAAGGCAAGCGGCCGAGGCTCGAGCTTCGAGCCAAAAACTGATTGACGAGGTGCTGACAACTGGTCGCCTCCAGCGTGAATGTGACTCCGCGGAACCGAGGCATTCACACTTATCAAGACATTACTGTAGTATGTACACAAATGCAATGCACAATGAATTTGTTCCTTTTTAATAGTTATGCAATCATAATGTTGAAAAAGTTGCATCTAAATTGTCATATCGTTTTGTTCTTTCAAAAATACTTGCCAATGTTTGGGCAATCTTTTGATCTTCTAATGAGGGAGCACTTTTCACATATTTCTCTAGTTGAGATTTCGCTTTTATTAAGTCACTAATTTTTTCAGGCACAATTGTCTCCTAAAACGAAAGTATGATAAATAATAACATTGAGTAAAATTACTTTTTCGCATTATAAATTTTATAACAATTGTTACATTAACAGTGCCTGAACATTTAGAATACAGTTGTATTAATGATTAGCAATCGTGGATATTAAATTATTGTACCTGGAATTGTTTCATGTAATTAAAAGTATCATCCACGTGATCACCAACCTCTGACCAAACGTTTTGTAAATCTGACACATTGGTACAAGCAGCCACATGACTAAGTGCAAGGCACAACTAAACAAATTATAGTCATAATTAATATATAAAATCATGTTTACATAATTTTATGTATTATAATAATTTTAATTACTTGTTGAACCAGAGCATCGCGATGGGGATACTCAATGTAGCTTGGTACATGCTGAGAATTTTCGAATGCTAAAATAATGCTCTTCCACAAACTTGCAGTATATTTGCCGTAAGAATTACAAGCGCATAGCGCCCATGCTGCATTAGAGCGAACTTTAAAGTTTGGACTGTGGCATATTAAGTTGCATAATGCAGGGAATACTAAGTCCTACTGAAACAACGAAATGTTATTACATACTAGTTATAAGAAATTTAAAAATATATTCATTCTATTAATCACATACATACCCGCCAAGAAGGTGATAGTATATTGTCCGGATTATTACTTAAAACCAATCCTAAAGCACGACAAGCATTCCAGCGTACCTTCAACATTCATCAAATGATATCATATTAAATTCCATAGTTATTATCGGATTACGAATTTTATGCCCTTATCGTAAATGTGTGAATATGCAAAATACAGCGCAGTAAAACATTTCCTGAAAATTATTTTGAAACCAAAGAGCCAGAAATAAAGAAAACGAATCTCTGACATAATTTCAATTCGGTAAATTGATCTATAAAAATCTGAAATTGCACGAAGATCCACCGTCTAGTTATCATGTAACATGTCGGAATTTACTGAAAATTTATTGCATTAACCCTTGTGTAGGCAACCGAGTATCCGGGTACCCAGGTGACCATTTCTAAATTACCTTTCACAATTTTTTTCCTTTTTTTTTTTTGTTCTTGTCTAAAACGGCACTTGGTATATTCTGGGAAGGAAAAACTAACAGTTTCGGAAAACTATGAAAGTAAAATTATCTATATTTATCTAATCTGTCAGAATAGAAGTATTCTAATTGCTCAATAACCATGAATATTTTGGTTGCCCACACAAGGGTTAAGGTAACGTAAAATTTTCTAAACAATTAAAATATGAAGTATGTTGAACAATTTAAATAACGGATTAATACATGTAATATTGTTCATTTACTTTCATGTCATGTCCTGAAATGGCACAATTTATAAGGGCCTCCAATCCTGATAATGTATCATTCAGTATATGTTTATTGGGACATAAATACAGAATACTTCCAAGAGCTCGAACAGCATTGCATTTTACTTTATCATTATCCTTACATGCCTTAATACTAACTTGATATAGTTTCGGTAACAGCACTTCTAAAGAAAAAGGCTCTACTTCTTTGTCATTTCTGTAAAGAAAATTGTATAAGTATTTGTAATGAAAAAATGGATACTTACAGATTATAAACCTACAAATAAATGTTAAAGCTAGATATTGAATAGATTTTTAACTAACTTTTCTTTGGAAAAGCAATCGCATAAATTAGCAAGCGTCCAAGCTCCTTTAATGCGGACACCAAGATTTTTATCGTCGGCAGTCAAGCAAACTATATCAGCTAAATCCATTAAAAACCCAGTTTCTTCTTTCAGTGGAGGTAACATGACCAACATTCCTAATGCTCTTAATGCTGCAGCTCTCACTGCACTTTCTTCGTCGTGAATTGCACCAAACAGTACTGTGATGACTAGAACAGTCTTTTGCCTCTAAAATATTAAAAAAGAAAGGTACGTAGATGTAGTTTATAAAAAACAATTATTTTTATTAAAACATTAATAAAAACCGGTATATGTAATTGTTCAGAGATTTAAAGAACTACTTCTTTATATAAAAATTTACTGAAACCAAATATTAGATTGAATAAATAGGGTAAAGATTAACTTATTTGCAAACAAATATTTACCGAAAGTTGAGTAAATACGATGGGACTAGTGCTACCCAAACAATCACATGCAGCCTCTCTTAATATTGTCTGTGAATGTTGAAGAACTGATATTATGGGGTCAAATATAATATTCCAGAATATTAAGGCATTATTATTGTCCGAGTCAGTGTTCATGAGACATCCAGCTATAATTTCTAAAGCACGACATGCATGTAGTATTATTTGTATTTCAGAATCTTGTATAACTGTAGCTAAAGTAGCTGTAATTAATTCTATATGCGAAAACACAAAACTTCCAGTACTGAATGCCATTCTACCAATTAATTTCAAAGATTGAAGACGAACAGGTGTGCTCATCGTCTGTAATTAAAGAAATCGTTATTCATTTTCAAAAATATCTTCTTCCACAGAAAATATTTTTCATTGCAGACATATCTATACCTTATTCGAAATGTTCTGCAAACAAACATGAATCAAAAAGCATACGTTTGTTTCTTTTAATAATTTGTTATCATATTCAACAGTTACATTATTTTTCGAATCTTCAATATCAACTTCTTCTTCCTCTTCTTCTCCACCTGTATTATCACTAAACGAAACATTTAAATGCACTTGCTTCGATTCTGTATTTATAGTCGACTGTTTTGCAAGAATATTTAATATTTCAGTCACTACTGGATCACAAGAAGCAATAGCTTCAAAAGTCGACAATGCTGCAACACGAACTGTCGGATCTAGCAAAAGCATAAAGTACCCAATGATTAATTTTATTAATATTCATTAACAACATAACAATAGATAAACAGTACAATAATATAAAAGTACCTTTGTGGAATATGTATGGTCTACAGTTTCTCATTAATTTTGTAGCAAGTCCTGTCTTCAAACGTGCATACGGTGTACCCTGAATTAGAGCAACAGCACATTTTAAAGCACGAGTTAAAACTGCTACATTTTTATCACTACTCAATACTAAAGACAATGTGAAATGCAACTCTTTTATCATTAGACCCACAGTACCAAAAAAAGTAATAAACGATGTATGGTGGGTATCTTCAGCATGTATTAAAAAAGACTTAGCATCCGTGAGTAATTCAGTGAGAGTGCTTAGCATGATTTGTTTCACTTTTGGCACAGATTCTTTTAAAATACATCTAGTCAATACTTTTGCATCATTGTCTGATCCAGTGGCAACAATTTGTGGCCAAAAACCAAATATTTCACGGCTCTGTGAGTTTTCAACAAGTACTTGTAATAAGCATACAGCTTCTACTCTAATTTTAGAGTCCACATAGATAGAATTATTACTTTCCGTATCCGAAGTGTCAGAGTCACTCGAATAGATATTAACAACTTTGCATTCAGGCATAATATTATCTTTCAGTTCCATGCTAGTTTTCTTGGTTGGTTGTTTCTTTGACTTTGCTTTATGGTTCTTTAAATTTTTACATTTAGGAATGGTGTGAATTCGTTCAGGAAGATTCATTGCTGCTGGACGTAGAAGTTGTGGTTTCAAAGGTACATAATCCTTGATTCCATAAAATAACAATACTTGCACTACTCCCAAAATTTCACCCATAAAATCTATGGAATGTGGTAATAGCTTATTCGTTGTTATAATGTGAAGTATATGCAAACATGAAGTTAAAACCTAAAAAATTTTATTTTATACATAGCAATCAATATCACACAAATTTGTTGCATTAAAAATGTAATACTTACCTTGGCATGAAAAAGTTTATTATCATTGAAGTATAAAGAAAATGAAATGATATTTATTACAATATTCTTAATAGTAGATACAAATTCTTGTGCTATCAAACTCTGATTATGTTTATTCATCAAAATTCCTTCTAAACAGCCAAGTGCACAATAATGGGTATCAGAACATTGTAAATCAGATGAACTCAAATATTTTTGCAATATTTTATCATCTTCAAGTAATAATTTTACATACTGCAAATATAAATTATTTTAAACTATTGTGATATAACATGACATATTTTTTTATAAAAAAGATGATACTTACAAGATTAATATCATCAAATTCAATATTGACTAAAATGCATTTTAAAGTAATAAGGATGTCTTTGTGCACAATTGGTAAGGCTGATTCTGTAATTTCTAATAACCATTGTTTAACACTCGCAAATGTCTGATGCTGAAGTTTCACATTATTTTGGACCAAACTGGTTAAAAGTTTGCATAGATTTTGGACCATAACTGTTTCCACAGGTGTTGCAGTTATACATAATTGCTTAATTAATAGTTGTAATATCTAAAATGTTGAAATAAAGTAAAGCAATCAGATATTTAAAATAATTTATTTCAAATAACACGAACAGTTTGATTGTAATAAATACACCATTTTGATATGAACTGTATTTTAAATACAACTAATAAAACTGAAATGCATATAAATATTTTAAGTTAACTTACATCATTATTCAAAATAGTAACATACTGGTAATCGAGTTTATTGAGATCACAAAGGTAACTGTTGATTAACTTCGTTTCAACATTTTTCACCTTGGTTAATATGAGCAATTTTTCTGTTATAAAATCAAATTTGGTCGTAAAATTTGGGTAACTGTTGTGTATCGAAGCCATTTTTCATAGCTATATTTTCTAAATGAAATTACGAAATAGATTTAATGAAAATTTAATAACATGGTTAGAAAAACATGAGCACTGCTCAAATTGGCGCAAATCTTATGCAATCTGATAGAATCCAGCAATCTGCCAGCAATCTTATGGACTGGCTGGGACGCCTGGGACTAGCTAGGTAAGCCAGGGGGTGGACGGGTGGACCACGAATGACTATGGATCTGGTAGTCAGAGATAAGCTTCAGGTTCACATTGCATACAGCGCTTTGCTATAGAAACGCATAAACGCTATAGCTGTACCCTCTCGAGCAAACTCGGCTTCCACTAGGGGAAAAAGTAACGTAGGCGAAAGGTCTCTTACCAATTAGTTTTAGGAGTTACAGAAATGTATGCCAAATTAACATACGGTTTAACATTTGTTTCGGTACTTTAAATAAATTACTAAGTGGTAGGAGACTTTTTCCCCTGCAACAAGTCGAGTTTGCTCGTGAGAGTACCTCGTTTGTGGTACAATGAAAATAAAATAAAACTTCTTTGTTTCACTAAGACTTAACAATTGAATTTTAATGATTTCAATACAAAATTGAATGATAATATACATCGATTACTGAATTGAAAGCATCAAAAGTATTATTTATATATTACACCATAATGTGGCGCCAGCCTCGCATTAGATACAAGTTCAACAGAGACGATGATCTTAGTGGCGCGCATGGTTGTTCGACGTCTTTGGATTAAGGGTGGGTCTGTTCCTTTTGCGGGAGGGGTCGTATAAGCGAATATAAGTGCAACGAATAAAAAATACCGTAATATTCACATAGAACTGGTTGCATGCATTCTTCAGATTCAAAAAGACAACACTGTGGAGAACAGTGTCGACATTGTACTTTTGTGTTCAGTGCTTATTGACAGCGTAACGGTGGATAAAAACCTAATACTGGATGGAGTTCTCTACAACTTGTGCTGTCTTTCCCTAATTCCCACTTCCCCCCTTTGTTCGACCCGATTCCCCATAAAGATTCAATCCCCTATACATACGTTCTAGTCGCTCCCGTTCATGGCTGCGGCCTGGGGTGGGGGAAAACAAGCTGTATAACGACGTAAAATTTCGAAGCTTGTATGCAGGAATATGTCAAGTTTAAAAATCGGTAAGTTAGTATTTACTTCGTTTTCTTTGAACGATAAAACAATAAGTAATCGTACTTAATGAATAATGAGGCGAGCGGCTAAATTGATTCGCGCTAGCCGTTGCCCCTTGCATTCAACACGCTTCTACTCTCTGCTTTCGTAGTATGGTAGGCAGTAAGGCAATAAGCGTACTCTATATACGTGCTTCGAAAGTCGCTGATTCTTATTCGACGTTTCCACGAAAGGAATTTGAAAACAATTGCCTGATTCTTGTTCACACGTTGTATGCAGCATTGTAAATATTTTACGATACGTGACACGTACGTCGCGCGTGTTTTATTGAATCGTTGTGTATATGACGTTTGTCGAATTTAGAGTATAAGCTGTAGTTGAAACGATATAATGTGTGTAGAATTCCATTTTTCTTTTCGTATAAGCTTCTAAGCTGGTTTTCCTATAAAGTAGATGATTGAATGATATTTGTAATTGCTTGTTTCACAGATGTTTTTATTTTCGATTGTTTCACTCATTGCAGGTGTTGTATGTAAAATATTGTGAGAATTTTTTTATTTTTGTTCAATAATCGCAATTTCAATTTAATATTTTACACATTCCTAGAATAGTTTTACTTTATGACATATTGGAATCAATATATTGTTCATTATATGTTTCATTGTTTATATCTTTTTAAATACCATAATCTATAATTAAATATGTATGTAGTTTTTAAGTTATAATTTTAATATACTTTTTGTTGATTAAAACACGTTTAATGTTTGTAGCTATATTTAGATACCTTTGTATGTTGTACTTGATAGAGTTCATATTTGTTTTTTCAAAGTTCATTATTGTATCTGGGTAATATTGCAGACTTTAATAATATTTTATTTCGGTTGAAAAATCTTATTTTTCTTTAATATTTGAATAAGCGATATTTTAAAAATCTAATTGAATGGCTTAATAAATGATAATCTTATTAGACATGAAACCACAAAATGTTTTTTATTATTGAAAAACAGTTAATTACAGGATTAGAGTTAATAAACTTGACTTGGGTACTGTCATAGTTTTTCTGTCAGTTTAGCCTTTTCTCGAGAGATTCACAAGTTTTAGAACAAAGATTCATCCATGTCTGTTCTTGAACAAATGGAATCATCCAATATTAAAGAACATTATCAGTTGATACTCTGTGATATTTTAAGAAGTCGATATATTTTTTGCACTAAGGATACACATGTACATTGATGTGCAAACTTCTGCTAGGGGAAAAAGTGGTATATTGGAAAGGCCTCCTACCATTTAATATCAGGAATTACTGAAATTTATGCCAAATTAACATTCAATTTAACTTTTATTTCAGTACTTGAAATAAATTTACCAAGTGGTAAGAGGCCCTTCTTCAATGCCACTTTTTCTCCTAACGGAAGCCGAGTTTGCTTGAGAGGGTATGTGATTTCATGTGCAATGTCTATATATATATACATATGTATATGATTTTTTACAAGTTTCCTGATTAATATTCCAGAAATAATAATGTGGTATAAAGTTTTGAAATAATTACTTTTCAGTGATCTATATAAGTATACTTTTACAACTTTGATAAGACTTAATAATACCAAAGAATGTTTAAGAATTTCAACAACTATTCCTTTATCTTATTTGCATTATATAGTCAATCAGAACTAACAAACTTACATTGTTTAAAGATGTAATACATCAGATATTGAATTTGATAATTCGGATAATACTGAAATGCATGCATATATTTATAAATATTAACGAATATATGATAAAATTAAATAAGGATATAGTGTAGTGCTTTTTTATATTACAATATGTCTAACATTTTAGTATTATAGTATCTATTATGTCAAGTTAATGATTGTTATTTCATTTTCCCTGAAGTGTTGGTAATGCACATGCTTGCCCTACCCTTGAGAACGATGGACTCTGAGCAAAGAAATCAGCAGGTGTATCAACACTAAACAAAAAAGCTAAAGAATGAATGCCTGCTGCACTCACGCCGTCGACACTGTACAAGCAGACTTAAGATTTGTGCAAGTAGTGCGCGAGTAGCAGCTACTCGCGCCACACTCAGACATATATATCTGTTTTCGCACATGGCAGCCATGAAGCATGGTACGTTTTATTCTTGTATGCTTTGCTTTGTATGTAAACTTGTTTCAATAGCTATTTTCTTTATAATTCAACAGAATGGAATACAGTTTCTCCATTCATACAATTTTGTTACAAAGTATTTTTCAATACTTATCTTATATAAATTTTAAAATGTATTATACCAAAATGCTATGAGAGAACTTAATAATTGAAAACAATAAATTTTTATATTATTTGCACTTGTTTCGCTATGCTGTGTTTTATGTATTTCAATTTCGATTTATATTTCAATTATAGTTTACGGTTGGCATAAACCTGTTATGTATAATGTCTTGAATAAATTTGTAATCAGTCACTTATTTAAAAGTAATTATTTAAATACATATCCTCCTAAGTGCTAATATTAATAAGATAAGTATAAATAAATTTATCTTTTTATAATATCTAAAATAAAAGTACTTAATCATACTTAAAATCGGTGGAGTTGAGTTTGACTATGGAGCATAACAATTCGTGTTGCCTATGTACTGTATTGTGACAATTAAATAACATAGATTTTTTACTATATTCAACTTAAAATATTTTCAAAATTTAATTGCTTATTTGCTTTTTTATGGAGATTGTTTTCTCTGGGTATATGTGTTGATTGATTTTAGTTTTAAACTTATTCTATGTTTGAACAATAAATATAAATAATTTTAAATTTTAATTCTATTTTCTTAGTAAATAAATGCAAGTGTGATTAGACTGAAAGGATCGTTATTAACGTATTACTGTTTAGGCTATGTAATATTTAATAAATGTAATTATGATAATTTTCAGGCAAAACAAGTCAAGACGACGTGTGTTATGTTGTCGCCAAATATGATTATGGAGCACAGGGTGCTCAGGAGTTAGATTTGCGTAAAAACGAGCGTTACTTGCTCCTCGATGACTCGAAGCATTGGTGGAGAGTACAAAGTGCAAGAGGCCAAGCTGGCTATGTGCCAAGTAATTATGTCAAAAAAGAAAAACCATCCCTTTTCGATAGTATCAAAAAGAAAGTCAAAAAGGGCTCTGGTTCAAAAACCTTACCATCTAGTAATTCACCGTCTAGAGCTGTGGAATCTCCAATCATGGCAAGGCGCCTACCTGCTGATCCAAGCGAAGCGATAGGTACAGCAGTTGTCAAATATAATTATCAAGCACAACAAGCAGATGAACTGTCACTTGTCAAAGGCACTAGAATTCTAATATTAGAAAAAAGCAATGATGGCTGGTGGAGAGGACAAAGTGGCACTCAAGCAGGCTGGTTCCCATCGAATTATACTCAAGAGGAAGGTGATGCGGATGATACTCTTCATACATATGCAATGGCAGAGAATGTTCTTGATATTGTTGTGGCACTTTATTCATTTTCTTCTAACAATGACCAAGAGTTATCGTTTGAAAAGGGTGATCGTTTAGAAATCCTTGACCGTCCACCAGCGGATCCTGAATGGTATAAAGCAAGAAATAGTCAAGGACAAATTGGTCTTGTACCACGTAACTATCTTCAAGAACTCAGTGAATATTTAACGCAACCGTATCGTGAACGAGGAATGACAAGTAATGAGATTAGTACAGAAGATTCTCTTGAGAGAAGGCCAGACCCTGGTGACAGACCACATCTTGTTGGGAAACCTTGGTACTACGGTAGCATTTCACGCTCACAGTGCGATATACTGTTGAATCAACACGGTCACGATGGCGACTTTTTAATTAGAGATAGTGAAACTAACGTAAGTATAAATAAAAGTATTATTATGCATCTAATGTGATGTAGGCAGATAAATAACGATTATTTTATTTTATAACTTTTATTCTATTTATATACCTTGAGTGACATTTTAATATGGAGAAACGTAATAAACATTTAATTATGATTTTTAGGTGGGAGATTATTCAGTATCTTTAAAAGCTCCGGGACGTAATAAGCATTTTAGGGTACACGTGGAAGGAGCCCTATACTGTATTGGTCAAAGAAAATTCCACACATTAGACCAGTTGGTAGACCATTATAAACGAGCGCCTATTTATACTAACAAGCAGGGTGAAAAGTTATACTTGGTGCGCCCATTGCCGAAAGGCAATCCCAGTAGCAATGGTTGCTAGGTAAATTCGTGCCATGAAACGGTCCATGCGCTTTGAAACGTATCTTTAAGATACTTGACGCCTGCCTAGTAATATCAATATCACACATCTCGTATGTTTATACATAACAATTAACATAATTGGTGAACTCGTATATTAGTGTTTCTTGATTGTTTGTCCATTTACACTGATAAATAATTTATTACTCTAAGTAATTGCCACCAGCAATTCTTATCATTCATTGGAGCTTCCAAACTATTTAGCAAACAAAACTAAAATGCTAAGGGAAACGAATGAAACATTTGTACGGCAGTTATACGACATTCGACTAGTGACACACAAGGCTTCTCTTTATATCCATTTGTAATTGTAAAACACAACTGACCATGTTATTACGATTAATAATAATATTTACAACTACACGTAATGTAGACCGCAAGTGTAATGATGAAATAATGGTTAATTATCATGCAATTATGACCGATTAAGTGGATCTCTACTCTGAATCTATTGGTATTCAATTATGACAAAGACTAAGTGTTCATTTGTGATTTTGTATTTATTAGAAATTTTTAAGTAAATAAACTGTATTTAAGTGTGCATCAGGTAAATGCCTTCTCAATCCCTCTTATACATTACAGTATTACTATTATAAAAATTTTATCAATTTATACATTGAAAATGATTTAAATTAAATTTCAGAAATTCCAAGATAGTTGCATTCTTTGTATCCATGGTATGTACATAGAGTTTCATGTTATTTAATATTTACAACACAGATAGGTTTCCCTCAAAAATAAAATTATCGAATTTTTTAATTTATAGAAAACTATCTGTAGTATAACTAAAAGTGATTGTGATAGGTGCGCAGTACTCATGTAATTGGTAACAAATATTAATCTTTATTTAACGTGTATATTATATTCATAAATAAAAGTATTATTATTTTAGTTATATGAATAAGAGATTGGTGCTCCTGGGGATAAAAGTTAATGGCACTAATTGCCAATAAGGTCACATATACATAAACAATTGCCCTAATCTAAACATACTTTAGATCTGCATTATTTGTTCTTAACTCCATTAAAAACTTATGCTTACTTAATCATAAGAAAGGGTTGTTCGAATTTCTTGTCATGTTGCTCACACCAGAACCAACCTGTAAAAGCTTGCATGTATTTTACAAATATAACACGAAAATATTTACATCAAGTATGTATATACCATAAAAGGATTTGCATGATATGCTGGAAGAGTGGGTTGCCATACTTTGTTTGTCATTAATTGACTAAATTGAATTACATCTCTGTTACTGGATGGTCCGATACCTACCCACTGTGGATCTGAAGAATTTATATTGTTTAATTTACTTTTACTTTCTAATATACTGCATTTTATATTATGTAAATAAGAGCTCACCATTATTAATAGGGAACTGTACTGGCTTAAATGGATTAATAGGATTACATAGAGAAGTTTCGATTGATTGCGTGTTATTATTTACTACATTGGCCGATGGTCGCCATAGATCACCGGCAGCAAAAGGATTTGAGATTACGTGTGTAGTTTGATTTCCAACATTCCAAATTGAATTGGAAGCTAACAATAGAAGGCAATCAAATAAATTTCAAATATGCTGACAAATTAATCAAATAATATAAAAAACCATACATATACATACCATTATTAGCATTCCATGAAGATGTATTTACTGTCGTTGTGGTATCATCTTTCAGTTGAGTTTGTTTCATTAAGAAATCTAAGTCTTTCAGTGCTGCATACCGATCTTCTGACGGAGGCATATTTACTCCATTCGCATTCATTGTATTTATAGAATCTGCTGTAGTCTGATTAAATGGACTTGACAATTCGACATCTAAATAAGTAAATAGTTGTTATCTAAGCTATATTACATTAATATTTTCATACATAGAATGGTAGAATAGGTTCTCAATTTACTTGTATTTTTTGAACTATTAAAAATAGGGTTGTTGTCGAAATTGGCAAAAAATGGCTGAGGTACAATTGGTTGACTGAGTTTATTGGTAGATGTTGTAGTAGCAATAAATGGATCAGGAACTTTGCTGAAATCAGCGACAAAATCTGCCGAAAAATTATTAGAATTAACCGACTCAGAATTGTTTGTTTTTGGGGTAGATATTGGAGATAAAGTGGATGTCCCAGATTGCGGAACCCTTGGAATGTTGGTTTGATTTGATGATTGTGATTTTTGATTCGCCATGGACGGATCCAAATAATATCTCTTTAGTTCATATTTTGCACTCATCAGATCTTTCATTTTTTGTTCATCTTTTGTGTCTAAGGTTTGGGAGGAATTTGGATTCATTAAGCCTAACCATATCCTCCCGCAGTATTCGTTACCACGTTCCTTTATAAAATCTATTTCTTCTTGAGTAAATGTTGCCATAGAAATAGACTTTACTCTATGCGGTGGTGTCAAGCCCCGCCTGTAATATTAAACAAGACTAACTATAGAAGTTTTTCTTTTCCCATAAATTAATAATAGACTTTACAATACAAAAAACTGTTTCCCTATTTTTAACTGTTATACTTAAATAAAAGAATGTGATGCAATCTTTTCAAATGGAACTTTAGAACAATAATAAGCTAATTGGTAGTTTTAGAAGTACTTAGCTATATCTAACGATAAAAATACTTATTAAAATAATAGAGAATGATTAAACCAGAAGTACAATTATAGTAAGATAATAATTAATTGAACATAAAAAATAAAGTAGACTCAATTTTTTTGTAAGAATATTAAATTCAAAGTATACAGGCCACTTATTATTTTTGAACCAAACAATTTAACTAGTAGAAGACCAAGGTAGCTTTTGTTATTTCAATGGTTTGTAATATTATTTTTCAATTGATTCAATGTGCATTATCTAATTTTATTCATAATACATTCTCCGGTATATTTCAAAAGAAAAACTAATAAGTAATTGTATGTACTTTACTCAAGAAAATTATAAATACTAAATAAAGATACACACTTGAACATTTAATGAAGTTTAATGTACATTTTATATACTAAAAGATGTTAAATTTACAATTAATTAAAAAGTATATTAATTAAATTGTTAAATACTTCAGAACTAAGTCATGTTTGCTGTTATTATAGTTACATTTATAGTATCATAGATTTTTTCACAAGCTGAACTTTTATGATCAATTCATATCCTTGAGACGTAATCAAACTTAGTCTATTATAAACCTTGCGATACAACTACTGATTTTCTTCATTACATGTATACGAATGTAACATTTTGACCATTGATAACAAGAATTACGCACGAAGAAAATACTGATGCTGATAGTATATTAACTTCCTGAGTATGAACGCGAGAACGTTTAACAATGAGTCACAATCTTCCATACGAATTGATAGCAAAATCCGTCTACGGCACGTGTTTCGACGGAACATAATTATTCGTACACGAGACTAATATTTTACTTCTTTTATTAATAATAAAACGACATGTTCTAAATGCATTCGTGCTGTTGACATTTAGTTAACACTAAATCTCGAATCTATCATTACGTATATCGTACGAGAAAAATGCAATGCCAGTTTTGCTTTTAATACGAAGAAACAATAAGCAAAATGACCGTTGCATCGGTTTAGACAACGGGGAAGGCTTTTGATACACTTTAGAGGCTTCTTACAAATAACGAGTACTTACAGCATACCAGAACAAGAAGTACAGACAAACGAACCGATTGTCATGTTGACGTAAGTTGGGCCTCGCTGATGGCAGTCGAAACATTCTTTGTTACCGGATTGCGAGACCAGCTCGCGTAATATTTTCAAATTCTTCTCGTCTTGCTTTCTCTTCGCGGACGCCATCGCTTATAACGATACTTTGTAATTCTAACCGGAACAGAGACACGGCTCCTTTCGCGGTCTGCTTACGGAACTGACTCAATTTTCTGTCACGACGGTCGTGCGTGTTCCGTAACACATTCTAAAAATGTTTCCGAGAAAACGGATAAAACCACAGCAGACTCTAGTACTAGCCGTGCTGAACAACGTGGCAACACCGCTCATGGAGGATTCGGGAGTGCGGGAGTCCTATTCAGTCCTATTTTCAATAGTAGAGTTTTGTGCTCAGTGTTATAATTAACGTTATTTTTTATATAAAACCGTAATAATACACAGTATTTTTTATTAATTATGCATAAGTAATACATAAATATCATTACTATAGTAAGTAGAAGTAATATAGAAGAATACTAATATATTTATAAATGTGGTGTATATTTTGTGGACACTCGGATTAGTTTGGTGTTGTGATGTATTATATTAGAAATATTTACAGTGGTTTCAAGAAAATATAAGAGTGAAGCATGATAAAACCATCTTTGAACCAAATTGAAGCATTTAAAAATTGATAAAGGTATGTGTAAGTTAATAGGAACCTAAAATAGACAAAATTATTTGTACGATGCCAAACAGGTTAAGGGACATGTGGAAAAGAGGTTAGGATAATTCGCTATTGAAAGGAACAATTATGCAGTTAATTATGAACTCGTGTTAGAGAGCAGTTTATTATTTACAGTTTTCACATAATCATTTAATAAAATATTCGAAAAAATAGACAATAATTTAAACCAAATATTATGGTAACTTGAACCACAAATGTATGTATCTGAAAATGCTAAATAATGTATATCTGATTGAATACTAATATATGTTAATTTACATAAAATATGTTTATGATTTTCAGATTGTAAAAACTGAGATTCCAAATTGCCGTCATTTATTATGGCTTCCATTATTGCATACATATGAATAAATGAGGTTATCACTTCTTCAGTGGGAACAGAAAGGTTCCCTCTTTGTAAGTAATCAAAATATACATCGCCTACAGTTTTACCTTTATCCTCCGCAATTAATAATCAACATATATTGCGATTTAATTTTTTAGTGACAGAATGGGACCCATAACCTGATATGTAAATTTGAATGGATCATCTACAACACAATTGGACAAGTATTCAGTATCCATAACAAAACATTCTCCAGTACACCATTGGGTGATAGAATACTTTGGTATCTTTGAATATCACTTTCTGCAAAATGCAGACTGCAAACAGCAGAATATTTTGTTGGTGTCCAATTTTTACAAGGAATAGCAGCCATCTATTTTTTTCGCAATTCCTCATCTTTAGGGAATACAAATACAGATATATAAGTATTATCTTTTAAAGTACTATCATAATTTCCCTTACAATTCGGAACACAGCAACATCGTGACATTATTAATAAACATATGAAAATTATAAACCAAAATATATGTAAAACAAAATTTCTAAAATGGCTATAGATTTTATTAAATAAATGTGCTACACACAAACAAATGATATGTAGAGTTAATATAAATAAATAAAATTACCTGGATTATTGTATTATTTCTTACATTCGGAGGATTACAATAATTTAAACATTTGAAGGATAGGCGGGAAACTGACAGGCCGGTAGAGGGAGACTGAGTAGCCGAGAGGCCGGTGAAAGTGAGGTCTAGTACTAGAGTCGCTGTGATAAAACGTGCAGACCGAGTTCACAGTTTTGTTCGGGCGAATTTTCATTCATTAAGATCAATTAAGATTAGTGATGGGCATCATCGGCTAAAAACTATCGACTAAGTCGATAGTAACCAACAACTATTTTCTGTTGACTAATTTTTTCAATCGTCGACTACATTAGTCGCATGAAACGACTAATTTCAGGCGAATAATAGTAGTCGCTTGAAGCGACTACTTTAGTCGATTACATTTAGTTGCTTCAAGCGACTCGCTCGAACTATCGAGCTATTGATTGCTATTGACTGGATCTAGATTATTTTCTTCGTGATGCAAACCAATTACAATTTTTTCATATATTTTTTTATGCATTACCAAGAACTGTGCAAATTATTGCTTATAACCTAATTGATTTACATAGAAAATTTAGAGCAAGTAATTTTTTAAGTGCCAATATTAAATAGCTTACAAAAAATCGAATATTAGTAATTGTTTAAAAAAACTTGTTTACCACTTATATTTTTGAAATTCGATCTATGAACTAATACATTTCTAAAAGGTAAATGCACCAATGGTGCTGAAAAATTGACGACATAATCTATACATAACCTATAAAGCAAAATTTCAGTCGACTAAAAACTATCGACTAAATAGTCATTAGTCGATAGTTTAATTTAGTCGATGGTGCTCATCACTAATTAAGATTATCTAATCCATCAATTGAAAACTATCGACTAAGTCGATAGTAGTCAACTACTATTATGTATTATTATATATATTATGTATACTATATTACTATATTTTCTGAACTATCGACTACATTCTGTTGACTCAAGTTGATTGAAACAATCGCTTGAACCGCTTGAACTATCGAACTATTGACTGGATCTTGATTATTTTCTTCGCAATGCAAACCAAGTGTAATGTTCCCATATACAGACACCTCTCGATTATCGTCCCAAACTCGAGTCCGCGCCGGGACAATAATCTCGTAGGGAGAAAGGCTTCAGACCCTCGTAAATTCGTTTTTTGCACGAAGCCCAAACCTCCACAAACCTCGGTAACAAAAGCGGAGGGGCAACAAAGTATGCACTTGACAGGTTCCACGTGGCTTCACGTCCCCCCTCTCCAGTGGTGGGGATAACGTCTAGACAATAATCGCGTAGAACAAGTCAGACGATAATCGAGTAGAGTCTGTATTTTTTCCCCACTTTGGTATATTTTAAGCTGAGTAGATTTTGGATTTAGTACATGTATAGCATACACAAACGTGTAAAATACAATTGAATAAAAACTAACAGAAACCAAGCAAGTTTATAATATACCTATTTTTGATTTAATAAATCCTTTAATTTGAAATTATATAGATTTCCCGTGGTACTGATTTTTAGAAAATAGTTTATGAAAATGAATATTTGCGTAAATATTTGTAGCTGTGGTATTGCCTAAAATTAGTTGAGAATAACTACGTGGAAAGCAAATTTTTAATTTCTATTTATAAATCGGAGATCATACACGATATCTTTCGTGCCAATTACATATATGTATTTAGACGTTAGTTACAGTATGAACAAAACAATTGTCGAAAAGTTGACAGTCAAGGTTAACGTATATACATACATAGGTATATGATATACGGAGAAACAGTTTTTACTATTTCAGTCACCACCTTCGAACGGATTTATCTCTTATTGCATTGAAAAGTATAACATATTAAAGTTACTATTTAAGAAAAAGACGTTACCAGTCTCAAAATAAAAGTGATCCGTAAGATACGATTATGTGCATTGTCAAATAATAGAATCAATTCAAGGATAGCTGGATTTAATAATTTTGAATAAAATGACATCTTTTGTGACAATACCTACAAATACAAAAAGGTTTAGAATTTTTTATATTTTCAAGAGGGCAATCGAACATGTAAATAATTGCTTTTATTGTAAAATATGTATTTTAAATGAATATTTCTATTTTGTAATTATAGTAGGTTTTCCCAACTTAGAGGTGTCCGACAAGGTAGTGTTATTGATTTGGATATTGATATGTTCCTGAAAATTTCAAATTATGAAGATACTGTACGACAACTGGATATCTATTATGGAATTGGTATGGATATTAATTTTTGTATTACATTAATACTAATTTTAAATTGTTCCTATACTTACATGTAAGTTTCATGTTACTGTTTAGTTAAGAGACAATTGTTGCGTTACCAGAGTATTATAACTGGGTTATTTCCACAAATTTCAAACGACAAAGTAGTAGGAAGTGTGCGTGAAAGTATTTATTGTGCCGCTGCTATATGGAGTTTGTACCAAGCATATAGGTAATGATACTAATTAGAACATTGTATTAGTCATTATTATTATATTATGTTTATCATTGCTGTTTTAGACGTATAGACGATGATCGTGGAAAATCATATGAACTTGGTCAGTCAGCTGTAAAATGCATGCGTGGGATTCTAGAATGTTGGGTAAAGCAATCTTCAAGAATAGAACTATTTAAACGCAATCAGTGTAATCGATTTGCGCTGCATTGTAAATTCCACTTAGATACCGGTGATGAGATTTTCAGTGACATTGCTTATAATCATTTACAAGTAATTATAACAAATAATACAATATTTATATGTAGTACTCTAAATTAATGAGAAATATGAAAATATATATTTTTAATTCTATTGTACAACCAAGCTATTTACATCGTGGATGCAATGAAAAATTTTCATGTATAAATTAAGTAATACAATGAATATTTAATGAATACAATAATGATTACATTTTATTCTAATAATGGGCTTGTTTAAAAAAAATTAATGAATACATTACTTGATTTTGAATTTATTTTATTATATGCTCCAAAAAAATAAATATTACGAAATTTGGTGAAACTACTTTACAAGTTTCAATGTATCCTTTAATTTGAGATATTAGGAAATTTCAAATTATCACTATGATGTAAATAATTTTTTTGTAGAATATTGTATCTGAGTGATATATATTAATGTCAAACAGGTTCGTAAAAAACAATTTATAGTATATAATTACCACATTAACTTTTATTTTTTGTAGATTGATATTGTTTCTCTTTATTTGATATTTTTGGTACAAATGATTTCTTCGGGACTGCAAATTATATATACTCAAGATGAAGTGGCTTTTATACAAAACCTTGTATATTATGTGGAAAGAGCATATCGCACACCAGACTATGGCATGTGGGAACGTGGTAGTAGATATAATGATGGTACACCTGAAATTCATGCAAGTTCCATTGGTATAGCAAAAAGTGCTCTTGAAGCAATTAATGGGTGCAATTTATTTGGAGAAAAAGGAGCTTCTTGGTCAGTTGTATATGTTGATATCGATGCTCACAATCGAAATCGTAGCATTTTTGAAACAATGCTTCCAAGAGAATCAAGTTCTAAGGTAAAGGAAAGATCAGTGAAGAAAGTTTCAGATTTTATAAAAAATATTTATGGGTGTAAAAATTATGAAAACATTATTCCTGAATAGAGTGTAGATGCGGCTTTATTGCCAACAATATCTTTTCCTGCATTTGCTACTCACGAAGAGGTATTATACAATGAGACAAAGACAAACATAGTTGGAAGATTGAAAGGCAATTATGGTTTTAAGAGATTCGGAAGGGACGGATATAAAACAATTTTAGAAAGCAAAGATCGTCGTTATTACAAGTCTGGTGAAATCAAGGTCTCTGATGTATTTAATTGTTAGTACATTGTTTTTGATAACTGATTTAAGCAAATATGTTACATTTGTGATTTTGTCCAATACAATTACGCTAACTTTTTGTAGTATCAGTTATTCAATATTAACCATATATATTTTTTGATATAGGAATTCGATAACATAGAGTGCGAATGGCCCCTATTTTATATTTTTATGATCATAGACGGTGTTTTTAAAACCTTACCAGATCAAGTTGAAGAATATCAGAATTTGTTGAAAGAACGAATACATAAAGATATTAATGGAGGTGTACTACCATCAAAATTAAGTTAAGTATAATAACACAAGAATATTTGAACTTATACGTTTTACAATTCCATAGATCCTGTAATACCTATGTATTACTATGTATCCGAAGAAAATTTGGAAGCAGAAAGAAATGATCCTGGTAGTACTTATCGGGTTGCAAGCAATGAGGGAAGTGGACAAAGAGGTTATACAGATTCCGAGCCTACACCAATTTATTTATGGAATCAAGCCATGTTTGTAATTGCACAATTACTTACGGCTGGTCTGTTACATATTAATGAATTAGATCCAATCAGACGGTATCTTCCTTCATACAATAGACCACGAAAGGCTGGAAGATATTCAGCTTTTCAGGTAAGTAAAAACATACTTTCTTATTTATACTAAATTGTCATATGTATAAATTATTTTGCGTATGTTTATTCCATACAGGCTAAACCCAGTATTGTAAGTAAATGATAATATTTGTATGTGTAGTTCAGTATATTCTGCATCAATTTTCTTTTAGTATTTATTAATTAGATCGACAGATTGATACATACTTCTTAAATAGTACATACATATTTGAAGCTTTCAAAATAAATAAATTATAAAACATGCCTAGTAGAATGTTTTCTAAAGATATTATTTCAGTATCTGATTGTTAGTTGTCACTATTACTTTTTCACTGTTAGACTGGTAATACTTATGTTGTAATATATATGTCCTCAAAGCTTTACAGTAATGTAATAGTGCATGAAGCTTGAATCAAGGCATGATTTATTTTCCTCTTTCTTTTTCCATGATGCTTGTTGCAACTGTCTAATTCTTTTTCAGTGATTACTTTGTGTATCATAGTATATACGATATCTATTTCTATCATTTTTTTTAACATAATCTTGTAGTACAAATCGTTCTAATTGCTGAGTCTATGCGACTGCAAGCTATGATGGCAACATATGGTATACAAACACAAACTCCGCACGAGGTAGAACCTGTCCAAATATTATCATCTATGCAGTTGGTAAAAGTTTATGAAAAACTAGGTGTAAACAGTAAACTAAATTTACAAGGTCGTCCAGCTAGACCAATTGGATCTCTAGGTACCAGTAAGGTATGTTTAATTGATCAACAAACGATTTAGAGCAGAAATTCAATGTGATTTTTTTTAGGTTTATAGAGTATGTGGAATGACAGTGCTTTGTTATCCTCTGATATTTGAAGTATCAGAATTTTATTTGTATAGAGATATGGCTTTATTAATTGATGATATTAAAACTGAACTTCAATTTGTGGGTAAATATTGGCGACTTTCAGGTCGACCTACAGTATGTTTATTGATACGGGAAGAGCATATGAGGTATTTATTCATTTCTATTATAATCTCAACTAATATGCAGGGTGAACCACGAATCGTGATCAGTAGAGATTACTCTGTTATTAGCAGTCTGATCAAAAATATTTTTATCAGGTATAGCATGGTTTCAAGAGAGCTGTAACGTGACTATAGCACATTTTTTGTCAACCCTTTTTTTCATGATTTTTTCTGGTCACCTTCAATTTTCTTTCAAAAATTCATTTAAAGAAAAAAGTAACACATGCTATGTTATGATACTTACCGACTTCGTCTTGAAATCCTTTAACACTCTAACAGATAGGCACAAGAAAAGTGTAGGTGTATTTGCAAAAAATTGAAGGTGATCTTGAAAAATCATAAAAAAAAGTTGACAAAAAAGTTGCTATAATCACGTTACAGCTCTCTTGAAACCATGATATACTTGATAAAAAAATTTTCGATCGAAGAGCTAATAACAGAGTAATCTCTACTGATCACGATTCGTGGTTCACCCTGTATATATACACGTCATTAACACTTTTTTTTACACTAGAGATCCACAATTCAAAGAAATGCTTGATCTCTTTGCAATGCTGAAAAAAGGTTATTGTGATAAAACAAAAGTACGAATTGGTCGATTACAAAATCTCATTTCATCTTCATGTATTGGTAATTATAGCATTCAACCTTCACCATCGTTGTTTATTAAGTATTAACAATTTGTTTTCGTGTTGTATAGAACATTTGGATTTTATAAATACTATAGAAACGGATCTTGAGCTAACTCAGTTCAGACAATTAGAACATGATTATATTGGATATCAAAGTCTTACAGATGTACCTAAAGCTTTAACTTACGCTGACGATATAAGAGATTATTCTGTAAGTCTTTGCAATAAACAATTCCTTGAATATATACTTCTTGTAATTATTTCACATTTCAGTATTACATGAATGAACCATTGTACAATATATTAACGGAAATTCGTAATAATAAAAGTCTTTATGCTCTATGCCAACTTTATGGAATTTTATTAAAACGAGAGGGTATTAAATATGAATTTAATGAAATAACAGGTACTATTTTATGTGTTCGTAAGTAACATGAGTATGTTATTTCGTTGTTCACCTAGTTTACGATTTCATTTTAGTGGGTGATCATTTAAAATCGTTGTATCAACAAGCAGGCTGCCTTAGGTACTGGACAGTTGTTCGTTATTGCAGCAGCTTATTGAATCACACTGTTGATAGTATTAGTCCTTTTATAACAGGAGTTCTTGTTAAAGGGAAACAGGTAATCTTTAATTGTATCATTACCGAATTACTTGTAATATTGCATCGACTCTAAAGTTCTTGTTCATTGCTAATTTTAGATAACAGTTGGAGTCATTGGACAGGAAGAAACAGTTTTTGATAAACCAATGACACCAGCAGAAATTCAGTCGGTTGTATATTCTACTATTCAGCCACATAACGTAGTACAAGCTGTACTTCAACAAGAAGTTTTATTATACTGTGGTAGACTTATTGGTAGAAATCCAGAAATGTTTAAAGGAATATTGAAAATTCGTATTGGGTATATAATGAGATTTTTATTATAAATATGTCTACAAGAATAAAATACTTTAGATTAGCAATACTGATTTTCATATTGTGTTTACAGATGGGTTTTAGAGGCAATAAAGCTTTATTTACAAATGTTTGTTAAGAATCCTAAACCAATCGAGAATTATAGTCCTTTCGAAATTCGCCGATTTTTAATAAAAGTACTGACGGTTAAAGATTGGGCAACCACTAAAAGGTATGCTAATTTATAATTTCGCATTTGATCATTGTTAATGCATCTATTTTATATAAATTAATATACATATATGTTCTGTGCTCTAATAGACTTACAGTTTTGGGACGCAGAAGAATTGAAGGTTGTCTATGTAGAGTACCTGCACATTTTTATAATCATGTCTGGGAAGTATTGTTGCGCTGTCCAGGTGGCATTTGCGTTAATGAACAAGAATTACCCCAACAACCCACTCTGTCTAATATGACTCGTTCTGAATTGACGTTTGCATTACTCGTAGAGTCATTGCTTCATCACATACAGTTACCAGAGTATCGTCAAATTATTGTAGAGGTATTATTGAAAATATAATATATTCTTCGATTACTATATCTTGTATAAAAACAAACAAAATAGTAAATCAAATTCTTTCTTTTTACAGTTACTCACTATAGTGTCGACAATTTTACTTCGAAATCCAGAATTGAGTTTTCAAAAGCAATTGAATCTTAATGAACTTGTTGAAGACAGTTTTCAAATGTACTGTAAGGTATGTGTACATTATATAGGGTGTAACCAAAATATTGCAGGACCCTGAAATGGGACACTCGTGAGGCGATTTAGAACAAGTTTTTCCTTAGCGAAAATGTTGTCCGGGACTTTGCTAACGAGATATTAACGAAACAACCGCGCTCTGATTGGTCGGGGTTTTTCGTTAATATCTCGTTAACAAAGCCTCAGATAACATTTTTACTAAGGCAAAACTTGTTCCAAATCGCCTATTATGTACCTAACTATGTACCAATTATATAACCCTATTTACCTTTCTAGGATCATAATATAGAGAAAACTAATGATCAATCTCCATTTTTTTCTGCTGATTATTCATTAACTACTGGATACCTTGCCAGATCTGTGGTTAATAATGTGCTCACTGGAGGATGTTTTGCGACTATTCATGATATCAATGACACAATTGAAAATAAGGAAACATGCAAGATTACATAGTGATGTAAAAGTGTTGCATTAAGAAAGGAGACATTGTAAATGTGTTAAAAACATATATTTATATACGAATAGTTCCGTATTTTCCGAGTATGTGTATTTCTTCAATAGAAGAGAGTGTTTTACATAAATATATATATACTGAAATTAGAAAAGCTATTATACGAATTTTATTCAAAAATTTATACATATTTATATACTACCTGGAATACATGCTTAGTGGAGAATATATTGTTCACATACATTTTACAAAAATTTAAAGGAAACTTTACATAACTATACAAATCTAATCACAGTATTGCAAATTACCTTTTAGCAAAATTCGTATCCATCGCTCGTCCAGATCGCTGTATGTTATTAATATTTGCTTTAATCCTAGACGCGACAGTTCCTACTTCCGCAGCAGCTGCCAAATGCTTTCTGACAAAATCTTGATTATAGTCATTTCTACTATTTATTTCTTTCCTTTCTTCTTCAGTATATTTTTTAACATTTTTTTGTCTTTCCTTATTTCTCCATGTCGCATTAGCTATCATTTCCTGTCTACGTCTTTCTTTTTCTTCATCCGTAAGATGGTGTTTCTTCTTTGGACTCCATTGATCTTTATTTCTATTAACATCTTTATATTTCTCTTGGACCATATCAGAAAATGATTTAGAATAACTAATTTTTTTATCACTTAATTTATTCGGGTTATGTTTATCATCATTATTTCTGCTATTGTATTTACTGCTACGAGAACTATATTCTTTATCTTGAGGAGTTCCTGAATGAAATTCTCTGTCTTTATTTTTATGTATGTCTCTTTTATATTCTATACATTTTTTTCTTCTACTTGAACTGTCACTTCTTTCTCTGTTCGAACTATGACTCATCCTAAATTGTGTTTCAGATATCCTTTGCTTTTTATGTCCTTTCTTATCAGATTTTTCTGTATATTTTTCTTTATTATGTTTCTTAGATTGCGTGTTGTTTTCTTTACTCTTACTTCTCTTTTTCCTTTTACATTTTTGTGTACTTTCGTCGCTTGTGCTACTTTCAATACTGCTTTCAGATTCACTACTTGAACTACTTTCACTCTCTTTTCTTAACTTTTTTCTCCGTTTATGTTTAATCTTTTCCATTGACTTCTTTAAGTCTTTATCAGTAATTTTGTTCTTTAACTGTTTATATTTAGCAGCTAACAACATATCTAATTGTATTTCATCATCACTGTCTATATCTTCTTTATGTTTCTTTCGTTTTTTCTGTTTCTTTTCAATTTTACTTTTTTTTGATTGTTGTTCCAGCTAAAAAATAAATAATTATATAACTGTTAATTATAGTTATTAACTACATAATGGGGTTTAATTAAAGATTGACATTGTTGTTTACTTACCAATTGCCTTAATTGCTTTAGTTTAACAGGATTTTTCAACAACTGATTTCTTGTTTCCATTTCTTTTTTCTTTATAGCATATAGAGGATCTTCTTGCATTTTTCTTGCTAGGTCTACTTGTTCATTACCAGAGAAAAAGCGCAATGAAGGTGGAATGCATTCTGAAATTATAGACAAGTCAGAGTTGAAGCTGAAATGTACTAGATGTCATTGAAATATTGTTAGAAGTCAAGAAGGGATAATTTTACTCGAAGATATGAGTAGAAAATGTAGAATAATATTTTTGTTCATGCAAGGTAATAAATAGACATTGAAGATTTTATGTCTGATCTCACTATCACTTTGTTACAAAGACATTACTACAACCAGTTGTATTGTTATTTTTGTTTATCGTATTAACATAATTGAATGCTATGTATTGTAATTTTGTAATTGCTTGTTCACATTGGGATACATAAAAAACATAATGCAACTGCATAAATAAAAGTATATAATTATTAAGTAATACTCTGATAGCTAATCAATAGTAGGTTGGATCAGTGCATTATCCCATTAAAAAATTTAATTTATCCAAATACAGTACTAATATTTACACATATACGTGTACCTATAAATACTTTAGTTCCCTTGCTCCTGTGCTATCCCATTAGTGTATTTTCTACATTTTAGAAGTATTTTTGTATGTATTTTGAGCTGTATCATTAGTTCACTAATATCTTACATACTCATAGTTAATTATTATGGATTATCATAGTAAATTTGTGTGAAGAGAATTATAATTTAAAATACCATGTTCAACGTGATTTCTGGGTGCTTGATTTATTACATTATCTTTTTCTGTTTGAGCAATTTGCTCAAAAGATTTGTCAATTGGCTTTCCAAGTAAATAATCTTCTCTATTGATCAATTGATTTGGTCCTTTATACATCCAATCTAATTTTTTGTCATCCTTTCCCTCTATTACACCTTGTTCCATTGCATACTTTTTGATATCCTCTCTGTCCTTTTCCATTTCGATTTCCCTTTTCAATTCGGCTATTCTTTTCTTCTCTTGGCTTTGCTGTTGCTCTGCCTTCCAAACTTTCTCCATGTTCTTCATGGTAGATGGATGCCATGATTTTTTCAAATTCTACCTTAATAAAGTTTCAATTTTATTAAGTACCCTGGATAGTCTAATTACATTAAACAAAGAAAAATACATTGTAATTCAAATTACCAAATCTCCACCGCCCATTTTCATACAAAATCTGTACAATCAACTTTGCTTTATTATTATCTCATTGTAATTAATCTTTAATGTTTTGAAATGTTTTTTTAATACACAGACACAAAGGTGTACAATAAACTTTGATACAAATACACTGAAATCAACTGAAATGCACACTGGTCATGATCAACACTGATCAACACTGATAACGCCATGAACATCAAAGAGGATAGTACTGATAGTAGGATTGGATCACGGCCTGTTAACTCCCATTAGAATAGTATGGTCCAGTATGGTCAGTCATAAGCTACCGGCCCTTATCACCAATGGTGCTAAAGTCGTATTTTTCGACACATGTACTTCTATGTAGTGCTATATAGTCGGTGGATAAAACACGTTTTGGCGGTGGAGGGAGTTCAAGCCAGGTATGTATTTTTTCCACAAGAAAGGACGACTTCATTTTAAAGGCTAA
>NW_015373966.1:787008-842348 GCF_001272555.1 Dufourea novaeangliae
TGACAGTGAGTGACTGGCGGTTACTGTATGGGATCGTGTGTGATAAATTTGTTATAATAAATATAATGTTAGTTGTTTGCAGTTTTAAACATGTTTATTAAATTTATTACATAATATACGTATATTATGTAATAAATTTAATAAACACATTTAAAATTGCGAACACCTAATATCAAATTTATTACAACTCAAATTTATCATACACGATCTCATACAGTAACCGCCAGTCATTCACTGTCTCGTCTATTATAAATCGTTCCGAAATTCAAACGCGTCCCGGATATCCGGCACTCGTTTTAGTACCGGCCCTTATCACTAATGGCGCTGCAAATCGACCAAGAAAAACCTCTGAGTTGTACACCCGTGGATTGGATAGGATAGAGTGGAAACAGCCACGGATCTGTATAACTGAATACGGTATATCACCATTGGCTGCTTCAGAAGACACACCGTTGCATAACCGTTGAGTGATTTCACTAGATTTGCTTCCGCTCATCCAATAGGGTGTAGCGTTCAGAGTGAAATCTAGTGAAATCACTCAACGGTTGCGCAACGGTGTGTCTTCTGAACACAGCCAATTTATCAATTTCTTCAGCATTAAAGTCACCTTGTTCTAGATTTTCTAAAAACAATAAAACAACTATAATTTTAATAATTTCACATATTTTGTAGACAGAACATAAAAATTCTTTGCATAGGTGAGATGGAATTTTTATACCTCCTTGTCAATAATTATATATAGGTAATTTATAGTCACTGATATGTATAAACACATGGATACGGGATGGGGTATATGGAGTTGCTGCATTTTGAAGGTACGGTGTGAGGAGTGTGAGGACTTGCTCACAAAAAGAGGCCACGGCGCCCCAAGACCTCTCGTCGCGAACCATGGCTTCCACCACGGCCGCGGCGAGAGATCCCATTCACCACCATTCACTCGCTTCATCTCTACCATAAGACCGCGTAGTCTATTATATGTATATGTCTATGGCTCAGAAGTCCCCATCCCGTATCCATATATACAGACACCGATCAGTGTTTATAGTAAATTAAAAATATTATTACCTTCCATTGTTTGTTATTATAGTTGCAACATAAAATATTCAATGATAATAACTTTAATGCTTAACAATAGAAAACAACTCAAAACCATCTAAAAATTCACTTTAAATAATTCTTTTCAAATTTATTTTCTTTTATGTTACAATACTTTATTTAGGTTATGATCGAATAGATTTATTTTATGACTTTGGTTATGTTAAAATTACGTTACTTATGTAATTTACATGTAATTTACGTGTAATTTACACATAACGTAAATAACTTGGTTTTATGGGGATTTACCCATCACTGGCCCGGGGTGATCTTCAGGCAGAGATGGATAAAAAGTGTAAAATCATAGCGACTTTGATTCGTTGATTCTTATATAGCTGCCGAATCTACCTTCACTTTGTAAGAATCACCAATCAAAGTCTTGTATGATAATTTTGTTGCGGTCCCCGCTCATGTCACGTAGCGGTGTATGTCATAAGCTTCACAGGCGCGAAGTTTGAATCGAATAACACATGTAATAGGAAAGGAGGGTAAAGGTGAAGTTGACACTGATTTGAAGAAGTGTGAAATCTGTTAGAGATCCTTTTAATAAATGCATTTCAAGATTATAACATACTCAATATTCACTTAGAAACGAATGTTTAAACATTTGCCAGTTGCCTTCGCCTCCTATCTTAACGCTCAGAATCATTGCAAATACGTAAATCGCTCGTTATCAATAACCGGGAAGAAACGCATCAACGAATCAGGTTAAATCTTAGAAATTAATAATTATAGGATTGGTCAGTAGTAACTAAGGACATTTTGTAATTAAACAAAATGATATACGAAGGGAAATGAAAAGACATTCCATCCCACCGCTGTCACCAATTTTGTTGCGTGGGCCCTCAGGAAATCCTGAGTCTCAAAGTAATTAAAGTTTGAAACACGTTAGTTTTATAGATACTTTTGAATAAAAAGGAAATTATAACGATAATAATAAAGAACAATAAAGATTTAAATTAAAACTTTGAAAACTATATTTAAACTATTTAAATAAACGATTTTTAACTAATTTTAAAGGAAAACAAATTTAATTGATAAAGTAATTTTTATACGTCCTTTCTATTACAACGTTGTCGGTGGAATGGAATGTCTTTTCATTTCCCTTCGTATATCATTTTGTTTAATTACAAAATGTCCTTAGTTACTACTGACCAATCTTATAATTATTAATTTCTAAGATTTAACCTGATTCGTTGATGCGTTTCTTCCCGGTTATTGATAACGAGCGATTTACGTATTTGCAATGATTCTGAGCGTTAGGATAGGAGGCGAAGGCAACTGGCAAATGTTTAAACATTCGTTTCTAAGTGAATATTGATTATTTTATAATCTTGAAATGCATTTATTAAAAGGATCTCTAACAGATTTCACACTTCTTCAAATCAGTGTCAACTTCACCTTTACCCTCCTTTCCTATTACATGTGTTATTCGATTCAAACTTCGCGCCTGTAAAGCTTATGACATACACCGCTACGTGACATGAGCGGGGACCGCAACAATATCTATCCATCTCTGCCCTCAGGTGGTCAAATAAGGTAGACTGCTATTTCGACTACATGTAACATGTGATTCTTACGTTTATATATGCAATTTTTCCCGTGGACTACCTAGTACTTCATTATTTTTAAGATCTATGCTTTGAAGATGGGAATGAGTCGTGGTTTCAACGGTGTTGAAAATATCGAATTGTGATATGTTAATGTGACGTAACAAAGTGGTGAGCAAAGTGTGCGTTTTACTAATCCAATTAATAGTTTTCACATGTAATGAATAGTCTACATGAAAATTCATGGACGTGGATAGAGTATTTGATGGAGACAATCAATAAACTGACATATGGCTTAGTGGATTTAGTATCTAACACTTTTGGGTTAACGTTTGATTCTACTAATTTTGTTGTTACCGATGAACTCCGAAAAAAGTTCTCTGATTGTTTTCATGAATTTGTAGCCTTGTTAGCGTTCGACGATTTTCAATTACAATTATTAAAAGTTTTTTCGTTCACATTTATTAGTACGGTGGCCCTGATTTTCATCGCTTGGCATATATACGGTCCAAGAATTTCTGAACAATTTATGGAACCATGTAAGATACTTTACATTGTTTCTTTTCATGTGTATGTATGTGTATGCTGCTGCGTTGCGTGTATTATTACAGTAAATTGTGAAAATTATTTTTATTGTTATTATACTGATAATACGTTTTGTGAGATTTATTTTACATTTACTATTACTTCTTTCATTCATTCTCATTAAATACCAAGTTTTTAGTAGAAAAATTAATCATCTTGATTAAAATTAATCATATTGATTATTTGTAATTAATTAATTAGCTAAATTATTTTCTTTTTACATTGAATTTTATCTTAAATGAAACTTAGCCTGTTTGATTAATCGGTCACTTAATATTTCTGTTAGAGTGATAAAACAAAATCTTTTGAAAGAATACATTTTGAACAGTATTTACTTACTTTACTTACTTTATCGAAATATAATGATATATTAGCATTTATTTAAAATGTACAAAATGACTGATGTATTTTGAAATATTTTAAATATTGTTATAAAAGCTTAAGTAGAATAAAAAATGTTCACATTGCATTAATAATGCTTTAACATTAGTGGTATAATCTTGGAACAGAGAATGTTTTTATCAGAAACAATTACATTCAAGTAATGTGACTCGATGCAATGTAAGAGTCTTATAGATATGTGTGGTAACTGTCGGGTCAGGGTTTCTCACGAAGTAATAATATAAAATTAACCAAAGACAAGTGGCTTGTCATGTAATACAAAACATTTCCTATATTGTTTTGGAAGGGTTTAAGGCTAAGCCAATGCTAAATGGTATATTATCATAAATTGCTCTTTTAGGTGCTAGTTGGTTATTGGGCCATTTAGAACAGCAGATTACAATGAAGTCTCTTGGACTGTATTGTATCTATGCACATCTCAGAACTTTTCTACAATTGTCTCAAGGTTGCCATGCTTTTGACACTATTAAGTATTATAGTACATTCGATTAAATTTTGTCATTTAAGCTTTGTCCTGAATAAACAGCTGTCTCGATTAACCAATAGCCCAAATAAACAAAATCCATTGTATTAACAGTATATCATAGATAAATGGTATTAAATTTAAGTAAAATCAAGAATAGAAATCAGTTATTTTGTCTATTATTGTTTAATCTGACTCAAATATTTCCATTTTTTTATGTATAGCAAACAATACTTTGTGTGAAGATTAAAGAAAATACCATAATTTATTTTATTTTAGGCATTGTATCTGAAGATTGTGACTCTTCATCAGAAGAATGATTTATTTTATGTGAGCAATTTATTGAAATAAAATTATATCATGAGTAAACTAATTATAATTATATTTACTTTTATTACAATGAAAATGCATAAAATTTGTTTTCTTGTAGGTTTCATTAGAAAAAAGAAAGGATTATTTAACAGAATTATTAAATAATCAACAAGTATGGCAGATAAAATAAAATCATTTCTTCAAAAGAAGGTGTTGAATGCAAAATTTGCGAATGCTGGAAAAGGATACAAGTAAAGCTTGTTATATTATTCTTATTGTAATTGTTGCACATCTGTTTTTACTTTTATTGTTAAAATAAATGTAGTGAAGTACAATAAGCCTTGTGGTACTACAATAATTTTTTTTAAAACTTTCTACAGTATCTAATACAAATTGTTTGATGACATTAAACCTGCCTATTAACTAAAATCCACAAGGGTTTATCAAAAACAGCCCCAAGGTAATTACACTTATAACTATGTAGATTGTGGTGACACCCGGATACATTAGAATAAAGTTCTATTTGTATTCATGTCCGCACATGCATTCTTGATTCTTCTAGCCTCATATTGGCTCTCATTTCCTCCTCCATAGGCAATAACATGTTCGCCATATGAAAAAAAATAAAATCTTCCATCTTCTAACATAGAAGTACTTTTGTATATAGAATCATCTCCTTTGGGCTGTAACATCAGTTTAGGGACACCCTGTGTATGACTATCTATGAATTGGTATCACTTTAGTTTCATTAAAGATATTGAAATTTGAAAATCTTAGGTAACAAAAATGACATTTTATATTGTATCAATACTATGGTATAATTGTATTAAGTTAGCTACCATAGTCATTTAAAAAGTTGAAAAATGAAGGAAATTAGGTGTGTCCTAATTTTGATTAAGTAAATTTTATTTCGATCCTCAGGGTCATAGTGATGCTAAGGTGATAATAATTATAAAATTTTTCAGTAGTAACTTGTCTATATAATAGAAATTACATATTTTTATTTAATACAAAATTATGTGCAGACTAACGGAATCAACAAACAGTGGTGTATCTACTTCAAGAGTAGAACCAGTAGAAAGAGTAGAACCTACAGTAGAAGCTAAAACAGCTGGCCAAGCTGCATTGGCAAGATTAGAAACAAAAACAAATAATAGAAGTAAATATAAAAAGTAAGTTGTATATTATATAGGTATTCATTGTTTTCATTATTGTCCTACGAAATTATGTTTCTTGTAGATCGTACGAAGCTATAAAAGCACAAGTAAAACTTGAGTTGGAACAGGAAAAGAAGGCACAACAGAATGATACAGAATTAAAACACGAAACTGAAGATAAAGTCAGAGACAATTCATTGCTAGCTGTAACCGATGTATATTTTCGTTGTCCATACTTATCTAATGAAATATTACCAAGAGATGAATGGAAGAAAAAGATAAAGGAATTTTTGTATGACCAGTTAAAAGGAGAAGAAGCTGGTCTAACAGCATGTTTAGTTATACAAAATTGTAATTCTGGAAGAGAAAAAATTAACAACTGTGTTGAAACACTTGGAAAATATTTAGAAAATATCATAAATAATCCAGAGGCAGAGAAATATAGAAAAATCAGAATGCATAATAAAATATTTCAAGTAAGATTCATCTTTTACCAGCAAATTTGAAAGGAAAGAGTACTTAATGAAAGTCTTTTATTTTCTTGAGCTCCTTGCTCTGTACGCATAAAAATGGTTTAATATCTTTCTTTAAAACTTTTATAAGTACCACAAATTAAATTAAAGCAAGTGAAAATGCAAGTGAAGTGTCTAGTATGATATTTTGTTAATTAATTATTAACTATACTCTCACTTTTATTTTAATTTAAGTGATTAAAATATACAATATATATTTCATTTGTTTTAATTTTGCACAAAAAGAAATTGAAGATTTTCATTAGGTTTCCTTTGTTATAGATACCTACAGGTAATTAACAAAATGATGTATTTAATATTTTAAAGGAGAAAGTGCTCCCTGTAGAAGGCGCGTTGGACTTTTTACATGCTGCTGGCTTTCGTCAAACAAAGTTGCTGCATAATGATGTAGTAGAAGATTTCTTAGTTTGGGATCCAGAGAACTGTGATATTGTGAACCTTACCATGCTATCGGAAGCATTAATATCTGCAGAAGTTATCCCACTTGAATTAGATAGAAACCTCCAAGTATTGTTGCCTATGCAAGCAAGTCAGAGAAGTGAATTGCCGCCAAGCTTTTTTAATTTAACACCGGAGGAATTACGAAGAGAACAACAACTACGGTAATAATATTTATTTAAATGAAATATAAAATGTAGTCAATCAGTCTTGACTTCAAAAAACTTCTTTTCTATTAACATTTACAGAACTCAAAACGTTGAAAAAAGTCAAATGCTGAGAACAAGAGCTATGAGAGAAACAGAGGAGAAACAACAGCGACTTAGAAAATATAAATACGCTTTGATTCGTATCAGATTTCCAGATGATATTATTCTACAGGGAACATTTTCTGTACATGAAAAGTTTCAAAATGTAGTCGATTTTGTTAGTGAAAACATAGTAAACAGTGAGACGTCTTTTATGTTAAAAGGTTTAATTGGAGAAACATTTAACAAAAAATGTTTAGATAAAACTTTACTTGAACTGGAATTGTTTCCTGCTGCTCTTTTAATATTTGCTGTTAAGGACGAGTCGAAGAAACCGAATGATTCTACAGGGTATTTGAAAGAAGAAATACTCTCTTATGTTCAGTCCATTTAAAATTATGTTTATTGTAACTATTAATCATTGTGTATTCTAAGTCTATTACAATGTAAAAACGGTAAACAGTTTATGGCCAGGCCTACATTTTTCTAACATAACGGAAATATTATTCAAATTGTATAGTGTTATCAGAATAATTTGTAATCATTCCAATTATCAGACACACATAAAATTTCTAAAATTGGTTGCAGTAGTTTTATATGTAAATTTATTAGATGAAATTTTTTTAAAATACTTCCAATACTTATGCATGTTGTATCTCTTATTTGAAAATTTTTGTTTATTTATATTGCATATATAGCATTGTATGTAAAATTTTATTTATTCATAGTAAAATTTCAATGTATCCAATGATTTCTTTTACAATTTCCTTATATGCAATACAGTTTGCTACTTTGAGTTACGAGTATAAAATAAAATAAAATAAAATAAAAAAGATTATACTTACAAATTGATATTACTTTTTTATTGTACAAATATAGAGTTATTGAGGATACATTACAATCAAATAAAAATCAAATGGGTCCTTTGAAGTAATATTCTTTACCTTCGTCTGTATTGAAATAGTAAAATTAATGTTCTTTATGTTACATGCCCAATCATCTATGTAACATTAAAACACGCAAGTGAGATTATAATTCACCATGCAAGTATATTAATTTTGCATATTTGTATATCTTGGCACTTTGGTTGTCCTATTAATATTTTATATCAGTCTTTTTACATTCTTATGTACTTTTTAAAATCTACTCTGGAAATTTATATTTAACAGAAATACTGTAAGAATATAGTATACATGTATCGAATAATGTATGTGATATGTATAGTGTATCCAATCAATTCACGAGGTAAAATACGAAAATAAATCACGAGGTACATAAAAGTTAATTATGTGTACACGTAGTATTTACTATACAATTGTGAAAAACTGAAACAAATGAATATTAATAAATACGAACGAGCTATTTTCATTGTAAAAAGATTGCTAGTTCAATAGTTATGAGATAATAAAATAATATATCAACAAGAATATATTTCAAGTCTAGATAAAATCTTTTTTATAATGCCAACGACGCCGTAAATTGTAAACGAATTCATCTTGTTTCCTGAGACGAATCGTTCGAAGAATGACTTTTTGTTTCGACAGGTAAAGCGAGTGTAGCTGCAGCAGCACATAATGCTGTCACAGCGTATACCGTCATTGCTCCAGTTATAGACCATTGGAGAAATACTTGTGCTATGTATGGCGTGATCATCGCACCAATTCTAGCCATGGCACTACAAGTACTAACTCCAATACTACGCAAATGTGTTGGATATACTTCCGGTGTATATACATAAGCTGCTTGAAAGACACCAGCAATTAGGCCTCTGGCTAGAAAAATTGCGAGCGTCAAAGCTATTCTGTTCAACAAGCAGGCTCTACCTAACAAACAGATTAGCATGGCAAACATTACTAGTTGAAAAGCCATTGTTTTTCGTCTGCCAATTTTTTCGATCGCGAAAATTGTGGAAAAAATTCCCGGAAATTCCGCTAGTGTTGTCCAAAGAAGATCAATGTAATCGCTACGTTCTAAGCGACAATCTAATTGACATGTATCTTCTTTTTTATTTTCCCACGAGCTACATTGCTCCGATGATGTATGAAACAGTTCTGTTGTCATTAGTACTACACCATAATAACAGAATGCTGTGCTCATCCTAAAAGTATTATAATGTATGTATATTGTTCTTGAAATGTGTAATTTTCATGCTTCAAGGACACAAAGTAAACTGAAATATTTACCATACAAGCCAAAGTAAAGTAGATGTTCTGCACATTTCTTTGTTTAGTATATCTTTCAATTTACCACGATTCACTTGATAAAAACGATCCATAACTAATCTTCCTGGAGGCAAGGGTTTTTTATTTTCTCTTGCTACTCGTTCTAACGTGGAAACAGCTTTATCCATCCTTCCCATTGACAGATCAAATATCATGGACTCTGGTAACCACTATCGGAATATATGATAAAGGCCATATACAACTTTCATAATATTTTCATCTATATTTTACTCACTGGAGTGATAATAGCAAATACAAGAAGCGGTATTGTTGACAGAATAAGGAGCCACCTCCAACCAAAGTTTGGCATTATTGCCAATGCTATTGCGACCTCGAAGCAAGCACCAAGTGCCCAAAAGCACTGTTAAACAAACAATTTTATGTATGGTCAAGTAACAAATATCAACTTTATTAATGTTTATTCATTTATACTTACATCCAATAAAATAACACATTTTGCTCTTTGTTTTGCTGGAAGAAACTCTGCATACAGCGTTACTCTGAAATAATAATGAATTAGTATTACTTCGAATGTATGTGTAAAATGTTGCTTTCATTTACAAAACTTACCAAATACTTACGATTGCGGTACACACCCAATAGCAAAGCCAACTAATCCTCTAAGTAACAAAATCCATAGGAAATTTGGTGCGAAAGAACTCAAGAAAGCATAGTAAAATAATAAAATTGCACATAGCGTTAGGGATTGCTTACTACCATATCTGTCGCTCAAATTACTCCAGAATGTAGAACTCAGCATCATACCTAGAAAGACAACCTACAAACGATCATTGTAACATATACATATGTGCATTTATATATTATCTATAATACATATTAAAATTATTCTAACAACTGTATTAAGTATAAATGTTTTACTGAATAATGAATACTACCGTGGTTGCCAAAGCTTGTTGATATCTAGTGATACCCCAGTCGCAATGCAAAGATGGACTTAAAATACTTAATATTGTTATTTCCATACTGTCTACCATCCAACAAAGACCCGTAAATAAGGATAATTTAACTTGAAATTTTCCAAATCCTAATGCATTGATAGCTTGGATTACTGTAAACGTATCTGTCAATGAATATTAACATAAATATCATATTGTAATAACATGTATTACTATGTAAGCAACCAAATTATATTAAAAAGAAAACAATATTGTCAACGATTTATTAGCATTATATATGATTGTAATGAAAAAGAAAGTAAAATAGAAAGTAGTTGTATAATCTTATATATATACTGCACTTTTTTATAAAATGATTTTATCTAGAAAAATACAATTTCATGTTTCTGTTGTACATGGAACTACATTATTTAAATATATTTACAATCTATATACACTATGTATTTCTGGTGAAAAGAATATAGTTGGTATTAAATTTGTCAATGTCAGTTCAATATGTATCTCAGAGAAACAAACGAATTACAATGTTTCAACTCTTGATTTAATTATCTTATTGGTTTTCTTTAGATTCTAATTATTGCAAAAATTCATTACATGTGATAGTTCTGCCTCTGATAAATATGTGGCATATTATAAAAGGTGATTCTGGAAAGGAACAATGGATACAGCTCTAGACCTGTTGCATCAATAGGTACTAAACTTTCAATGTCAAATTTATACTGCATCATATCTTTTTCATTAAGAGTACCAAATGTAAACAATACCTGACATTTTCTATCAAACATTTATTAAGAACAGTTTAACCATTCTAGTTTAATTTAGTGTTTTTATTACTTTTAAATATATAATACATATATTTAAACTTTGTTAATATATTTTCATAAATTATAGTTCAACATACAAATAAGAGATCCGCAATGTTCATAACTAATATGAGAATTCAAACAGATTTTAAATACATATTGTTTGAATATTTCAATAACTTTCGCTCAGAGAATTTAAAAAAATGTAGATATATTTTTAAAGGTATAATTACATTTTATAGACAAAATAAGACAATAAAAATTTAATTAAAGGAACAATTTTTTCCTTCTGTATTTAATTTACCATATGTATATTTACAATATTTGTTAATTGATCTTAAATCATTCAGATAACAGTACACACATTCAGCCTTAAAATGTTAACTACAATATAATATGTACATTACAAAATGATAGAATAATTTATTAATTAGAATTAGTTTTGTAAAAGTAGAAAGAAATATTTTAATTACCCTGATAACCAGTTGTGTACAAGTTTCGTGCAAATTGCCAACAATAAATGACAAAAGTTGTATAAAAAACCATAGCTATCTGTTTCCATATTTGACTTAGGTTTTGTAGGCAATGCCAGCTAACAAAGTGGTAAAGCAAATTGGCAGAAAGTCTTGCAACATGACCTATGCCAAATCAGTGGCAAAACTGCAACAAGGTTTGTGCAAGCCAATTTACTGCATATGCTGTTGTCAATGTGCGCGCAAGTTGTTTATAGTAAATCTTGCATCAAATTTGTAGCCATAAATTTATAAGAGGCATTGGACAAAATTTAGCTTTGCAAGTTTGACTGACTGGATACTTAAATAATATAATTAATATTCTTATTCCATTGTATTGCTAATATGAATTGTTAGTAAATTTCAAATTCATACCCAGGTAGAAACAAAGTACATTGCATTAAGAACCTTGTAGATAGTTGGTTTCATTCATAACACATATTAATTAAAACAACCCCCTTAAATCCGAGTTATATTTTCATGCATAGTAAGATATTTACACAACTTATAGTTACCCACTCCTCTATAAAATAGAGTTAAGCAGATCACCCTGCACATAAAAAACTGTCAGTAACATTATAAAGAGACATTAGAATAATTTGCATATTCGGATAATTTCAATATTTTTATATGAACTGTATCTGCATATATTTTATAAAACTGATATACCATCTGGAATTACTACGACAGAAGACAATTCCATAGAACGTTCGACATTGTTTCCTAAATTTCTGCTACATCTTGAAATATTGCCTGGATAAACATTTAATTCGGAACTACGTAACTCTAATTCACGATACGGTTCGTTAGATTTTTGACACTGATCAGACGACATGATTGTTTACTTATCATTTACATACACAAGACACAATTTCAAAAAAAGGAAACGTTTCAAGTACTTAAATATGTCACTAACAACACAATTAATTAATATAAGAAGTTAAATAGAACGAGTAACTGATGTGTATATAAATTTTGATTAGTATATATTTAGAGTGTGACAGTTCTATAATCGAAGTAAGGTTAGTTTCAGTTAGGTCTTAATCACGGTCGTATAAACAGGCCCAGAAATTCCCGTGGTGGGGGTGATTCTTTAATGAAGACCAAAAGTTTCATGAATCTTCCGCTAGCCACATAGCGCTGCAATCGATGCGTCCGTACAAAAACGCATGCTGATGCAGTGCACGGTCGTATACACCGTGCGCATGCGGAACACAACTTGTGCGCGCTGCCAGTAGAGAGCGTGCCACGTAAGTAGCATTCGTTTCCTGCACTAGTCTGGGCTGTAGAGAGCCAGAATTCCAGGAATCGTACAGGAATCGGTCACCAATTACCCGAGCGCTTTCCCCACCACTCGGCCGTTCAGTCGTGCGACACAGCTGCATATAGGGTGGGCCGGATATGCGCACTTTACGATTAAATTAATTGTCTCCGTTATTTTTAGAGATATCAGAAAAGTTTATTCACAGAAGTTATTCAGTATGAAGAGGGCTATTACTTAGCAGTAACAAGTTTTTCGTAGGTGGAGTATCTTCTAAATTCTAAGTTTTCAAAATTAATTATGTTATTTTTATTAATGATATTGAAATATGATGAAATAAAATACTTTTATTACATAAATCGATTCTTCCAAATATTCTGCGTGATAGAGTATTAAGATATTATGTGAAAAAGGTAATAATTCGTGACATATTTTAGTAACAAATGTCTAGCATGGTTAGCATCTTTCACCCATTACGTGTGATCCACGAGACAAGAAGCAATCAAATTACCACCAATATTCATTCCACCAATAAAAACATTATTAAAACAGTATTATATACATTTCACTTTCTGTGATGAGATATGCGTGTTAAACGCGACACCGTATGTGTTTCGGCCTGGGCGTGCTGGACGACAGATAGGGTTCATTCAAAATACAGTAGACATTTGTTTATTGTCGACCCTTTTATTGTAGCATGGGAACGCCCTTCGCTCACACGTATTTCTCACAAAAGTGCGCACACATAGTATATATAGACAGAGCATGAACTAAGCGGGGGAGTAAGATTCGCGGTAGGTGGGTGGTTAGTTATAAATCGGGTAACTTCGTTTCTTTTCGGTGCTATTCGGGTATACAATCACGTTACATATATGTAAGCTATGAGAGATGAAAAGAATATGCTTGTTAAAAATTCCGTATTTCATGTAGTTTGTATAGATATATGTATTTCCACGAGAGTTTCTGGACCTATATATATATACGACTGTGGGTTGTAATAAGAAGAAAGTGTATTGTTTTAGAAAAGACAGCATATTTTTTTATTTCTGTGTGAGTAACACTGATCTGTATATATGGATACGGGATGGGGGCTTCTGTATTTATTTGTTGTATATAAAGAACATGAAGTGTGAACGATAAATCAGTGAGAAACTGGTTGAGACAAGTACTAATAGTATATAGTATACTATAATAGTATATGTGAATAGGTATACATGGAATGGAAAGCGTTAGTTACCATTAATCTATGTAGGCGGCGCAGTTGCTTTATTCTCAAAGATGGCGTACTTTCAAAATACAGCAACCCCATATACCCCATCCCGTTATGGGATTCCCGTATCCATATGTAGGTATAAGCCTACCAGAGGGACAGGAACAAGACTGGAATACGTAGTTATAGTTGTAATACTGTTTTATTGCGTACGTGCGTTACGCTCGTGTGACTACACTGACTGACTCGTGGTTCGGTCAGGACGCCAAGAGTGCCTCGGGTAAAATCCCCTAGGTCATCTCGTCGCCTAATTGCTGTCAGTTGGCAGCGGTGCCCCTGCGCCATCTGCGGGAGTGCTAGGGAGTTATACTTTGCTCCCTACACATTATATAAATCAGTGGTGGGTAAATAGTAGAGTAGTTTCTCTACAATTGCATATAGTTTCAGGATATTTACGTTACGATTGATATTTTGACGCGACGCATTAATGATTGTTGAAGTACGAGGAAGTGCCTGTAAGTTTGCACAATGAAGATGACATCGGATGGATAAACAACTTCGCAAATAGGAATATCATACAAAAAAATTAATAACGAAGAATGTGAAAAATCTCGATGATATTCGATGAGCATCATCTCACGTATGTTACATCGGAATAACTGTACGTGATATTTACACTTGAATGTTAAATGAATGGTCTGTTTATGGTCTAATTACTCTTAAAATATGAGCGTCGATAGTGAAAATAAATCAAACGAAGCTATAGTTCCATTTACACCGTCGATAGACCAAGAAAATACTGATAATGGAAATATTGAAAGAACCCCTGTAACCCCAGAAATGGTGCTGCGTTTATCTACAATTACCGATAGTAAGACAATTAACTTTTACTACGATATATATACATTGATAATAAACAAAAAATCAGACAGCAGGTTATTATTCTTTTTATTACTATTGTGTATCATATAAAATGATAATTCATTTTGTTTCAGAATATTTATGTTCTCCAGAAGCAAATATTTATAACATTGATTTTACAAGATTTCAAATTAGAGATCTAGAAACAGGAGCAATATTGTTTGAAATAACCAAACCACCTGCTATTGGTTAGTAGTAGTTAAAATATATTCTATTACCTTACGTAAACATTATAATTTAACATATAACAGAAATGTTTTATTTATATACTTTAGAAGGTGATTCTGCTCAAGATGTTGAACCAGATTGCGAAGAATCTGGTTGCGAGGATGCAAATACTGGCCGTTGTGTACGATATCAATTTACACCTCAATTTCTTAAGCTGAAGACTGTTGGAGCAACATTAGAATTTCTCGTGGGTTCCAAGCCAGTAAATAATTTTCGTATGATTGAACGTTACTTCTTTCGAGACAGGTTGCTAAAAACCTTTGATTTTCAATTTGGGTTTTGTATACCGAACAGCAAGAATACTTGTGAACATATTTACGAGTTTCCTACCTTGCCTGCTGATCTGGGTAAGTGATAAAACCGACTATTGAATTAATCTTGTATTACATCTTTATTAAAAATGACCTTACAGTTTCTGAAATGATTGCAAACCCATTTGAAACACGCTCAGATTCATTTTATTTTGTGGACAATCAATTGGTAATGCACAATAAAGCAGACTATGCATACAATGGTGGACATACACATGATGTACTTTAGTATGCGATTTGTCGAATAGAACATGAACAGAAATTAGAAAGGAATTTGCACTTTGCAAAGATCATTGTGATAATTGTAACACACACTTAGCTAATTTTAAATTGTACCTTTATTTCTTGTACACGAAATTGCAATTTTAAATTTTTACATTAATTCTTAAATACAAAATTTATACATAGTTCCCTTAATCTGTTTGAATTGAATTTATATATCTTGTTGAACACTTTTGCATCGAAATCATAGTTGATTAAGCACATGATGTTTTAATAATATCTAAAAGTGTTATTAGAATTTCATTTCATGGATAACTATTCTTTATTCAAGCATGGCCTTGTACAAAACTATTTTTTAGTTATGGTTTTCAAGCTGAAAAATATTAAATATACAGTTTATGAAAATGTAACGAATAAGGAGCAAGTATAAAATGTTTAAATTTCGTAAGTTCTTACCTGACACAGAATTCACAATGTGTTTACACTGTATACAATTATATTTTACCTTGCTATTTTTCACTTATGATCTGTAATGTTACAAATTTCACATAAATACATATATATGTTTACAAAGTGCATTGTGTTTTTCTTATACTAGTATAATAATTACAATTATGTTTGATTAATGAAATTAATAACAATCTTCAAGAATTCAGTTGGTTTATCTGCATGAACCCAATGATTAGCACCATTTATATAGAGGAATTCCGCAGAAGGAAATAATTCTTTAATTTTATTATGATCTTCTACTTTTATGTAATCACTTAATGCACCTCCTACAAATAATGTTGGTCCCTTATAAACCTGTGATTCTATATGTGGGAAAACTGCTATTTGTGTTGTAAAATTTTCCGCGAGTACAGGTAAATTAACTCGCCATTTATATTTTCCAACATCAGCTTCCACTAGGTTCATTATTAAAAACTGCAATGCAATTTAATTTTAATATGTGCAAAAAATCACTAAATAAATTAGAGAAAAGGGAAAAGATAATTATTTACCTGACGGAAAGTCAGAGATTTAATAGTATCTGCAAGCTGTTCCTCTGCCATTCTACGCGCCTTTGTTAATGTTGGGCTTCCAGTCAATTTTACCATACGCATAGCATTAAATATTTTTTCTATCTCCATGAGTTGAGGACTGGTCCTCACTGGAGACATATCTACTACTATTAATTTTTCTACTAATTCTGGATAATGTAAAGCTATATACATCATCGTTGATCCTCCCATACTATGTCCAAGTAATACAGATTTCTCAAACCCCAAATCATGCATAAGCTGAGTTATATCTTTCGCCATATGTCTATATGTCATATGTGTAGAATGTGGAGAATCTCCATGGTTCCTTGCATCTACACTTATTACCTATAAACACATTCCAAGTATTCTTCATATTATATAAATTCCATGTATCTACCTTACGATCTGTTTGCTGATGTATTGTTTTTGATAAGGTGTTCCAGTTATTCTTTGAACCAAAAAGACCGTGCATTATAATAATAGGATACTTAGAAGCATCTTTATTTCCCTTCATTGATTCGTAAGATGCATATGCAAGTTTTACTGTTGGTATACTTGAGTGAAAATATATAAAGATAATACCTGACAAGTAATAAATAAGGTCACTGTGCATATATAGTCAAATTCAAACTTACGAAGTGGAATTAATATGTATGTATTTGGATGATAGGGACGAGGTGATAAAATCTTGTCTCCAATGTTGCACAAAAATATTTCGTGATATACAATAATGAAATCGTATACCACACATCTTTTTTTGTTTTTTTGGTTGCAGGAGCAATCTACGAGAATTCTTATTTATGTATCAAAAATTTTCTTAACATTTCCACTGTTTAAGAGGATAAGTATTTCACGTTATTTTTTGATAACGTACAATTATGAAATAGTGTCTGATAATGATTGATTGCAAAATAATATTATAAGTCAGAACACAAATACTGATCGTCTTATTGTATAAGAACGTCACTTCGACCTAATTCAAATACACGGTCATCCAATAATATTGCAACTGCATGTATCCGGGTCTGGACTACTTTGGACACAATGTATTATTTTGTTAACGCGAACAGTACCCTCTAGCGGATTGATTTAGCAACTAAATTGCTATAGGCGGGGAATTTGAAACGTAGGTTTAGTACTCCAGTTAAAGTCATTAAAGTTCAGCAACGACTGAGATAAAATTTCTACATAACTAAAGGACAGTGTCTTGTTCTGCGAGGTTGTGCCGAAAAACGGAAGGGGAATCGATCGTCAGCCATCTTGTGAGGCTAAATTTATAGTGCACTCTGCAGGCAAGTTTAATTATTTATTAATACTAACGTGGTTTGGTGTTACTTGGCGTGTTTTAGAGTACACTTGATTTATTTATAAATCTAATTATAAAAATGGCATCTTGCATTGTAAAATAACTGTATAATTATAAAATACACCTCAGAAAATGCATCATACAACATTATATGTTAAAGTAAGATATGACCATATGTCTAAATAAAGTGAACATACTTCACACACTAAAAGATCCTATTTTAATAAACTTATCTTGTTTTCTGGTCACTAAATTTCTTGTGTTATTATTGACCGTATATATTAAAACTTTAGAGATGTATATATTATTATAAAAATAAATATATATTATTTATAAAAATATTTGTGACTTTCTAAAACATATCCTTGATGATAAAACTTAACACGTAAAGATAAAATTATTATCTAATTTACAGTTACATAACTTAAAGCATATTGCCGCGACATGATCTAGGTGGCAACACTTAGTTAGCGGCACAATATGGCTGAACATGGAGTACCCATAGACATATATAATAGATGCGCGGTCTTATGGTAGGGATGAGTTTGGTTTGCCCTGCGGGGGGCGCGATTTATAGGGGTCACAGCCGCGATGACTCCTTGCGTCGCCCGCAGGGCAACCGGGCCTAGGGGGTGGTACTGGGGGTACCACCTCCTTTCGCAACCGGTCCACGAGAAGACAGTGTCGAGGGGTCACTTAGTCACTTCTCGACGCTGTAGGTAGGAGTTGAAGGGACGGCACAATAGCCGTCCCGAGGGGAGGGGAGCAATCGCTACCCGCCCCCCAGAGAAGGGCTTTCCTTTAAATATTCATAGGGAGGTCATGGGCGGTACTGGTCGCGGTGCATGCCGAATGTACCTGTTGCCAGCCCCTACGCCTGAGGGTCACCGGAGAGTTTTTAGTGGGTGAAATCCCACATTGGCCGTCTCCACCCCCAACGAAAACGGTGCACCTTTTTCAAGGTTTTCCCCCGTGTTAAAAAAAAAGGGATCAGGTGGGCAGTAGAGTGAGAGGATAATACATGGAGTCACAGACTTTTCTTTCTAATGGGGCTGTTGATGGGGAATCTCCTATGCTGTGTGGAGGCATTACATGCGTGCAGCATTCCTTCTTCTCATCGCCCACCAGTCGCTTTCTCCCCTCTCTCTGCGATGTGCGAGCGAGAGAGGAATGACTCCATCGCTACTTCTGTACTTCGGTCTTGCTTCATCCCTACCATATCACCGCGCAGTCTACTATATATGTCCATGTACCACAGCCGATTCTGCGGTGTGATAATAGACTGCGCGTCGTATGGTAGGGATGAAGCGAGACCGAAGGACAGAAGTATCCTGATAACCAGTTGTGTGCAAGTCTCGGGCAAGTTGCCAGCAATAATGTACAACTGTTGTCTACAAAACTGTAGCCATCTATTTTCGAATTTGACTACGGTTTTGTAGACAACGCTTGATGTCAACACATTTACACAAGTTGCACGCAACTGTTGTAGGTAGGATAGTTGAGATTGCGGTAGATCTGTAGATTATGGACATAGTAATAAAAGGAGGGAGTATAAGCTGAATGGTTGCAAAGCGTCTTCCGGGGAGCGGGGAACATGGTCACGTGGTATTCTGAGCCATATTGGCGATTGGTTATGATCGCGCAAGCGCATGGTGCAATCTTGTTTTCATCGAGTAAAAGTGTACCCAGTGTAACCAGTTGAGGTGAGGTAATTATTTTGGACAAAAATATTTATATCTCTAATACAGACGAAGTATAGGGGTAGACATTTCATCTAATTTATTTTTTTGGTCCACTTTTCTGGGGCGACGTCGCCCCCTTTCAATTTTAGTGTCACTACCCACGACAGATTCACCGTTCTCATGATGTAGAGGTCGCTAAAATCACAGGCTGTTTAAGGTGTCGGTATTACAGTTTAGGTGGATCACCTACTCTCATAAGATGAAAAGTCTATTCTTATACCTTGTTATACTTATTGTTGTATTAATCGCTTTTGCTTCATTAAGCGAGGAAATTAAGGTTCAAAGAACACAAATTGAATCCTAATTGTTCTTATACATTCCTAAGTATGTATCCGTGCATACATACAAAGTTCGATGATAACGCGTTTGATAGTAATTTTTAGATAGCGGAGACAGTCGACACATGCCTATTATCAGTATATTGTAAATTTCGTAATGATTAAAATATATTTAATATCATCGTCTAATACTTAAACAACTGCTGAGATTAAAAAGAATTAAAAGAAATTGGTAAAAATGGTAACTATAGTGGCCAACATAGACGACATCAAATTAAAGGCTTTGGAAGCGTTCAAGAAAGAATTCGCTGAAAATGCAGATATTTGTGTATGTGCACCGGGTCGCGTGAATTTAATCGGAGAACACACTGACTACAACGAGGGTTTTGTATTGCCGATGGTAAAATTCCGAATATTTAAATAAATGTTGCACTTAATGTTATATAGAAATGAAACCATAGAGTTTCTAATTTTTTTCACTTTTTCAGTGGAAAGTGGAAAATGTACTTTATAAACATAATATTAAAGGAACTATTTTCAGTTACTATTTTGATCAATAGCTGTATTGCATCATCGTTTAAATCCGTGATGATTAACCTTTTTTTGCAGTAGGCCACAAAAAATTGAAAACTTAATACAGAGTAATCAGTAAGGGCCGTTGTAACGGCAACCTTAAGAAATTTAACTTATTAATTTATTGTAACTTTTACTTAATGGTTTTCACTTTAGCTGATTGAAGTGGGCCTAGTGATGGGCACCATTGACTAATGACTATTAGTCGATAGTTTTTAGTCGACTGAAATTTTGCTTTATAGGTTATGTATAGATTATATCATCAACTTTTCAGCACCATTGGTGTATTTACCTTTTGGAACTGTATTAGTTCATAGATAGAATTACAAAAATATAAGTGGTAAACAAGTTTTTTTAAACAATTACTAATATTCGATTTTTTGTAAGCTATTTAATATTGGCACTTAAAAAATTAAGTGCTCTAAATTTTTTATGAAAATCAATTAGGTTATAAGCAATAATTTAGCAAAAAAAATATATGGAAAAATTACAATTAGTTCGCATCGCGAAGAAAATAATCAAGATCCAGTTAATAGCGATCAATAGCTCGATAGTTCAAACGACTAAATGTAGTCGACTGAAGGTAGTCGTTGATTACTATCGACTTAGTCGATAGTTTTTAGTCGATGGTGCACAAAGAATTTGGGCAGATCGCGGGTTCATCATTCGTTTGAATTATTAATTAACATTTTTTGGAACAATATCATACTGTTTCGTTATTAATTTATAGATTATTACTATGTAATTTTGTTATTTTATTTAACGTTTCAATAATAGCCGTACTATTATTGGAACATTAAATTAACGTTAAATTAACCAATTGAAATTATTGATGGTGAAGTAAATGGAAAATAACGTATCATATTTTTTCTAGAATAGTATTTCACTTACTCATACAACATATATTTGGTAATTATTTAGAAGTTTGACTTCTTCACAGATTTCAATGATCTTGAAATTTGTTGTGAAGGTCATCATTCTAAACACCTTTTTCCTATCTGATAACGAGTTGTGTACATGTTTCGAGCAAATTGCCAGCAAATAATGACAAAAATTGTCTAAAAAAACCATAACCATCTGTTTCTGTATTTGGTTTGGGTTTTGCAGGCAACGCCAGCTGACAAAATGGTAAAGCATATTGGCAGCAAGTCTCGCAACATAATCTGTGTCAAATTGTGGGCAAAAACGGAACAGAATCTGCGCGAGCCAATTTGCTGCATATGTTGCTGCCAATGTGCGCGCAAGTTGTTTATACCAAATCTTGCATCAAACTTGTAGTTATAACTTTATAACAGGCATTGAACAACATTTGGCTTTGCAGGTTTTGCTGACTGGAAATTATTTTATGATAGATTTCTCAACAGTAAATAATTGTAATAATAACATGAATTTATAATGAATTGAATAAATACTAAAGAAATAAATTATATAAAGTCAAAAAGTAAAAAAAAGCGGCACAAGTGTATAAAATTAGTTCTTTCATGTCTATATATATGATCAACAACAATAAACTAACAAGGGAACCCCGCGGTGACTGATACACGCCGATACTGATCCAACTTTGTACACATGTTCATTAGATGTACCTAAAAATTTAGCCGTAAATTGTTCATACGCGTTTTTTACGCTAAGGGAGAAATCAACCCTTGTATGTAAGTGTTTATAAATCTTAAACCACAAAAAATATAGAAAAAACTGTTTAAATAAGAGTTAGACTATTTCTTGATGCCTATAAATCTGTGCGAAAAATTTGTTGAAAAATTAATTTTTTTATGAAAATCAAATTGACCCCTCTTTTCTTGTGAAATTTTCGGCACAGATTTATAGGCATTAAGAAACGATATAACTTTTATTTTAACAATTTTTTATATCTTTTGTGGTTGAAGATTTATAAGCACTTACATAGAAGGGTTGTATTCTTTCTTAACGTAAAAAACGGGTGCAAACGATTTGCAGCTAAATTCTTAGGTAAGTCTAATGAACATTTGTACAAAGTTGCATCAAAGTCTGGAAAATATCCAAAATTATTTCTCTCCATTGGAACACGAATTGTTTAATAGAAACAAATAAAAATATATTATCAAATGAACCGATTACTTTTTTAGGCACTACCTATGGTCACAGTGGTAGCTGGAAAACGAAGTAACACAAAAAAATGCAAGATTATCTCCCTCAGTGAGACACTAGGTTCTGAAAATTGGGTTGAATTTGAACTCATCACCAGAGAAAGTATAAAACCAGGTGAACCAAAGTGGGCTAATTATGTGAAAGGATGTATAGCACACTTTGTTTGTGAGTTTAACCCATATATTTTCATTATATTCCCATTATATTTTATTGAAAAATAATTAATTATATGTGATTGAATTATAATAAATACTATTTCTAGGTGATATACCAGCTTTTAATGCTGTAGTTGTATCCTCTGTACCCGTTGGAGCTGGACTAAGCAGTTCAGCTGCTCTAGAAGTGGCTACATATACCTTTTTAGAAGTGTTAACTGGACTGCAGTCAAAGCCAGAAGACAAGGTATATCAGTTGCAATTTATTTATTTTATACTATTTCATTGAAAAGAGGTAGAAGTTAGCACATAGTACGTTTCAGGCCTTGGCATGTCAGCGTGCTGAGCATGACTTTGCCAAAGTTCCATGTGGCATAATGGATCAATTCATTTCTGTGATGGGTAAAGTAGGGTATGCTCTGCTCCTAGATTGCAGAGATTTAACTACCAAGCAGATACCTATGTCACAAGCAGAAGACTATGTCTTTCTTATCACTAATTCAAATACTCCCCACAAGTTAAGCTCCAGTGCCTACTGTGAACGAAGAGAGAGCTGTTACCAAGCTGCACATAGGCTTAACAAAAAGAGTTTGCGTGAACTATCTGTAGATGACATTCAAGGTAAGAAAGTAACTTAAATAAGAAGATATTGCTTTATTAAATTGTTGTAATAATTGTAATCTATCATTTTCAGTGTTGCAATCACAGAATGTGTCTGAGGACATGATAAAAAGGACTCGCCATGTAGTTACAGAGATTCAGCGGACGATTGATGCAGCAGTGGCACTTGAAAAGGGAGACTTTGACATGTTTGGGAAATTAATGAATGAAAGTCATGATTCACTGCGAGATGATTATGAGGTTTCTTCTGTCGAACTTGACACCTTGGTGTCAGCAGCAAGGGAGATGAAAGGTGTTTTGGGTAGTCGTTTAATTGGTGCTGGTTTTGGGGGCTGTACAGTAACCTTGCTACAAAAAAATGTGACCAATGAAGTCATTAGTCATATAAAGTCTAAGTAAAATGCTGTTCCCTTTTTAACACTGTTAGCTTTACTGACTGATGATGTTCTGAAAAACATATTGTTTTTGTACAGGTATCCTGGACAAGCAACATTTTACATCGCACAGCCTACAACAGGAGCAAGAATACTGTACAGAGCTTGAATGATATACTACTAAAATAAAAAAAAATGAAAAGTAAAGGATCCTTCAGACATATGTAACATTGATACAATGTAAAGAAACGAAATAATAATAGAGAAATGATTTATTTATGTAATAATTTTGGTAATCGAAGTAATAAGTTTGTCGCAATATAATATACGTATATGTACGTATTATTTGTATTAGTATAGTAATCAAGAATGCTCTGAATACACACTCAAGTATTGTATAAAAGAAAATTAACACTCATAGTATTTTTAACAAATCGCAAAATAAGTGTATAATTTCACTGAAAATTTAATTTTTATTGTCTAGAATTTATATTACATATGAAGTAAAATAAATGAAAATGTAGTGCCTTGTATATGTGACAAAAATATATAGTTATAACTGGACACTATTGCCACATACACGTGTGTATATCTGGGATATGAAACAGGTATTCGTACCTGTGCAATGCCAGTTGTACATTATACAAATTACTTAAGATGTAGTTTTCCTACTTTGTTGAGTATCTTGATGCTTCCAATTTAAGAACTCATCTAAAAATGCTATTAACAAAGGGTTCCCCCCCAATCGTTGAATCTCGTTCCTCGCTTTCTTATCCAATTCTTCGAACACTGCTCTTGTATAAGCGAAGGAACCAAATTTTTCTAACAAGTTAACACAGTATCGTTTCACTTCGATATCCTTGGTTCGTTGTCGCAAAATGTCTTTATATCTGTTCATTAAGGAATAATGCTTCTGTTTATCGAAATACCCTGGAAGAATATATGGGCAAAGGATACTCATCAGCTGTCGGTCCTCTGGATGGCTCCGTATAGCATGAATGATGGGAAAACTAAATTTCCCTTCCGACAGATCCTCGCAGAAACTTTTGTTCTCAAAGTACTGTAAAGATCGCTACAGTATACTAAAACATTAAGACTCATATTAAACTACACTTACATCCTTGAGGCAAAGATTACAATAATCGTCACGAATCTGAAAGTAGAGCCCTAAGATTCCAGCTAGAGGTGTATAGTCCTCTTTGCAATCTGAAAACAACTGCATTAAACGGACAGCCAAATTGAAGAGTCCACCCGTTTCTGTAACACATTTATTAGTTATAATGTTCATGCCTGTTACAAAGAAGTGAGATACTCAAAATCATTTTTAGAATATTGTTACTTCTTACTCTGAATAGTCATCTGCTTGTAGGCAGTTTCAGATGGACAAATGTAGTTGTCTCTCCAGTAAATTTCCATACCCTGACCTCTATGAAGTTCCAACAACTGTTCTAAATACACTTGTGTAGCCTGACAAGACAGAGAGTATTAAACTGAAAGTTTTTATAGGAGAAAGGATTGTATTGATGCTATTTACCTCTGGATGATTCAAAGCAATAACTCTTTCCAATGCAATAAAAATCGCATAATTCGCAGCATTTATTGTACTAGCTATCCCATAAATATTATGGGTTACAGGAATACCTCTCCTTAGAACTGAATTGTCTTGAATGTCGTCAAGTCTGTAAAAGTGATACCAATTTTAATTGAACAGTAATCAAGTGAGAACAAATGGTATCTTATCAACTTACAAGAGGCTAGAAGTGTGAAGCATCTGTATTATATCTCCAACTGCTTGTAGCTTATCCTGTGGTATCTTTAACCAGTAATTTAAAGCATGTGCTAGCTTTGCCCTGATATCTTTACCAGGAACTTGTAGAATATAACTGATAGGTTCCAGTAATATCTACAAAACATAAAATTCTAAGTGCTGAAGCACGAAATCGTGTTAACATGAAATTTTTATTCCCCAATGATAAGTCCCATCTATGTTTGTTACAATAACTTAAAACATTATTCAAAATGCATAGAAAGAAAAGGCAAATGAAAGTAATGTAGACATTTTTATCTCAAATCTTATTCAATGAAATAACTACTTATCTGAATACATTAAATAAATGTTATATTTTATGTATGTTTAAAATAAGTAGTACTTCATCTATTATCAAGTATTTCATCTGGATTATGAAGCTTCTATGGAAAACTCAAGTGAGTCTGAAATTTGATGCGACCACACTTAGACTTCTTTGTTTTTCAATTTTACCAACTGAACATAAAGGAAAACTACCTTGAATACAGATCTTATATGGACAATAATACTGTGAGAATGTATTAATGAATACTCTACTACTCTTATAATAAAATTTACTTAAAAAGAACTTGTTTTCCTTACAATAAACGTTATAAAATATATAAAATTCATAATCAGTAATTCAGAATTGTCAAAGTAAAACTTAAAATAAAAACAGTAAATGTCTCTTTTATGCAAGGGCAAATTGATTGATAAATCATTGATCAAAATAAGCTTTTGTAACACAGATCAAGGTTTAAGCCTCAGAAGGCTAATGTAATGAATATGACATGGTGAACATACCCTGATAACCACTTGTATGCAAGTTTGGAGCAAATTGCCAGCAAATAATGACAAAAGTTGTCTAAAAAATCATAGCCATCTGTTTCCGCATTTGACTTGGGCTTTGCAGGCAAAACCTGCTGACAAAATGGTAAAGCAAATTGGCAGCAAATTAGCAGCAAGTCTTGCAATACAACCCAGGCTAACTAAAGTATGTCAATTTATAACCTAGGCTATATTGCAAGACTTTCTCCTAATTTGCTGCCAATTTCCGTGCAAGTTTTTGATAGCAGATCTTGCATGAAACTTGTAGGCATGTTGAGTACGTAACATTATATCAGGCATTGGACAAAATCTGGCGTTATAAGTTTGGCTGCCTGGGTAGATTCATTTTGATCCATAGCAAAAATTTCATCGTGTATCATTCATTTTGGAAATGAAATTATGCACAAAATTGATATACAACTAATATATATTCTATATATATAATATACATATACCATGTAGCGTTTATTTATTTTTTTGGTATAATAGATGTTTACATTTTCAGTGTATAATTATAAGATAGTAAGTATAATAAAAATCTAGAATTAATAGAATAAGAAACATATATAATAATATTTCATTATCCGTTTGTTTGTTTCCAATAATCTTTTCATACTTTATAACAAAGAATATAATGATAATCATTGCCATTAGGTTCAAATAACGCTGCACCTGATAGGCAATGTTTAATTTAAACGAGAAGAGATGATCGTAAAAGTTAATAACTGTTATTTGTAGATGTTAACAATTTCGTGTCGTCTCTGTTATTAATTTTCCTTCAAAATTTCGTTTTACGGATTTTCATATTAATGCAGGCCATAAACTGAGTCTGATGGTATTGCTTGGAAAAAGAGCAACTAAAATAATTTAAGAATGAAAAGATAGTTTCGTTTGTTGTCACTTTGACAGGTTGCTTTTGACCCAGTTTTTAGGGAAATACTAACCTCATCTTCCTCCTTGTCGCCGGTCTTGGAATACGGAATATTTCTTTTCTGCTCCATGTTCCGGTTTGAACCAAACTAGCAAATTTGTAGCCACTGTTGTTATATATGAAATAGATCAATTATTAGTGCTTGCGAAAAACAAAGTTTTTGTCGTATTTTAATCACTCGATATAAATGACGGCCGTCGTCTGCTAGGCGGTCACGTTGCTGCAAGGTTCGATCATCGATGTTGATCGATGTTAAGGTGGTTTCTTAGACTCAGTGCCCCGAATTAATAATCGTACTAGGTAGTGTGATATATTTATTCATGAATAGATTGTGAATATTTACATAAATGCAGATTTTTATAGACTAGTTTATAGGAACTGAAATCAAGTAAAAATTGATTTACTGTATTACATAGGAGTTTCGTAAGGTTTTAACCTTACGGCTGCTGTCGTCGGGCGCGTCGCACAGTGGGAAAAAGTGCGATTGTAGCTAGACATAAGTGACAAAAGTCATTTTTTCTCAGGTATCCCACATAGGCATATGCCATATGTAATAGACTGCGCGTGCTAGAATAAGTGGATTTTACAACAAGACTGGGTTCCGGCGCATTCGGCCCAATTGACAATGAGAATGTGCAAAGTTCTGTTTTCGGAGGTCTGGGATAGAACGATATGGCCATCAAATTCACCCGATCTCAACGCAACGGATTATTCAGTTTGGTCAATTTTGGAGCGAAAAATGTCCTCTAAAAAATACACCACCGTAGAACAGTTAAAGTCTGCTTTAGAAAGAGCCTGAAATCAAATTATTACTGAAGAGTGTGCTAGCATAGCAAATAATTTTAAGAAGCGTCTCAGAGCTTGTGTGAAGGCTAAAGGAGGACATTTTGCGTACTTATTGTAAAATTTTATTTAGCGTTTTGTATTCTTTAAAATAAAATAAAAATTGTTTTAATTCGATGGGTTTTCATAGAGTTATCGTTCTTCGAAAGTATTGCGGGTATTTCATTGTCACCCTTTACACTTAAAAAATTAATTATTTCTTAAGCTACAATAGTTGTAGAATTATAGACAGGTTGAATTTTTTAAATATTTCATATATGTAATATTTATAGGAATAATCATTTAAAACAGTATTATTGGTTCACTTTTACTTTGTACTATATTAATAAGTTATGTATTATTACACCCTAGACATGATACGAAGTGTAGTTGATTATGACTGAAAATATCTATGTAAAAATATTGAAACATTTTATGAAAACGATATTCTATACACCACACATTCTGTGATGAAATATGCGAGTTAAACGCAACACCGTATGTATTTCATCCTGGCGACAGAGTGGGGTACGGGCACGTGTGTGGGGAAACGTGAGAGTGAGGGGCGTTACCAATATACAACAAGAGGGAGTCCGATTAACGAGCGGCCACTGTAAATATTGTTATCTAATAAAACTATATATCCGCTAAATTTTTCGATCGGTGGCGCTACCCGTGGTAATTTGCTAAAACAGCTAGCCAAATATACCGACAAGTGAGTGAAAATTCCTATGTACAGTGGCCGCTCGTTTATTGTATATTTCGGGGCTGTAGAGGGCCAGAATTCCAGGAATTATACAATAAACGTGCGCCAATTATCCGAACGCTTTCCCCACCACTCGGCCATGAAGTTGCGCAACGCAGCTACACATGTATAGGGTGGGCTTGGTATACGCAGTTTACGATTATGTTAATTATCTCCGTTATTTTTAGAGATATCAGGAAAGTGTATTCACAGAAGTTTTTTAGTGTGGGGAGGGCTATTACTTACCAGTCACAGTTTTTTTAGTAGGTGAAGGATCTTTTGAGTTCTCAAAGTTAATTATGTTCTTTTATTAATGATATTGAAATACTATAGAATAAAAATACTTTCTTTTTTACATAAATCGATTCTTCTAAACATGCTGCGTAATAAAGTATGAAGGTATTATGTGAAAAAATTAATAATTCGTGACATACTTTAGCGGCAATTGCGTGTGATCCGCGAGATAAGAAGCAATGAAATTGCCGCCAATATTCATTTCACCAATTCATTGTACCAATAAAAACATTATTAAAACAGTATTATATACATTTCACTTTCTGTGATGAGATATGCGTGTTAAACGCGACACCGTAATGTTCCGGCCTGGGTCCTGGGTGTGCTGGGCAACAAAGTAGGGTACGCGCACGTGTGTGAGAAATACGGCTGAGCAAGGAGCGTCGCTTCCGTACAGATAATGGTAGCGCGGGAATTGAATGTCTACTACACTAGGAATTTTCATTCACTTGTCGGTATGATTGGGTAGCAGTTTGAGCGAATTGCCACGGGTGATGCCACCGGTCGAAAAAATAGTGGTATTCCGCGTTAAATACGATTTTAACAGTGTTCTGGTCGTTTATTGTCATGATCAATGACAGAGGATTAATCTACGTTCTTTCAGCTATAAATCCAGTGCTTTATCTAGAATCTAGACGAATGCTATCCGTATAACAGTGTAAGAGCTGTCCGAAGTGAACTAAACGAGCAGCGTATCACGGGAAGCAGTGACTATATGTATATGTATGCAGAATGCAGGCAGATACATAACATATATGTACAGATAAAAATCACTGATCACAATTTTTCACCGCTGAGATTAAGTACATTGTAGTATGAGTGATCAGGGAACCTGTCCAATTCAATGTAATCAATTTCATCGAGTAGAAGACCTTCTGCCAAGCCAACGAGTTCCCCGAAAGATGGCCTGCATGCTGGATCTTTGTCCCAACAGTAGTACATTATGTTGTACAGTTCTCTCTTACAGTGTTCTGGTCTGTCCAACCTATAACCTTCTTTGATTCTTCTCATTACCTACAAGAGAAACATTATTTTACTTTAACAAATTTTACTTGTACAATTATTCTGACTATGTTAACATTGAGAACTGCACCTCAGCGGCTGCCAGGCCAGGATAAGGTGTGGATCCCAAAGTTACAATTTCCCATATCAGTATGCCAAAACTCCATATATCCGATTTAACGGAAAATATATTGTCGTACAGACTTTCCGGCGCCATCCATCGAATAGGCAACCGGCCTTCGGACTTTCTTTCGTATATTTGATTGGCAGCTATGTCTCGAGCAAATCCAAAGTCCGCTACCTTGCACACACGATTTTCATCGATCAGTATATTCCTGGCAGCTAAATCTCTGTGTATAATTCCTTTAGACGCCAGATACTCCATACCTTTGGCAATCTACGAAATATAAACTATTGAGATTTTGAGATTCGCAGAGGCTCAGAAACTGAGTCGTGGTAGGAGATGACATAATTTATGGTACAAGTTGTATTATTTTGTTTGATACACTGAAACATTACACCCATACCTGATAAACAAATCCAGTTAGATCTCTGGATGTCAGTCCAGGCCCTCCATGATTCCGTTCTTCTCTGGATATCCTCAAAAAGCTTTGCAATTTTCCTCCGCTGATATATTCTAAGATAACGAACATGGGTTCGCGTTCTGTACAGCAACCTAGTAATCTGACGACGTTAGGATGAGGTTCCATATTTTTCATGACTCTTAGCTCCTGTGCTAGATCCAAACGGTCTCTTTCTGTGGCATTTTCTTTAAGAGTTTTCACAGCGACTATCTTCGTTCCAGACTTCTCGTCGATGTCCAAGGCTTCGCATTTCCAAACTTGACCGAAGCAGCCTTCTCCAAGAATATTGAAGACCTGTGATAAATTAACACGGTAGCTGTTTAGCGGTTGTTATTTTGTTTCAATACTTATCGTTAATAACAATGAAAATATGTAAATTTCACCAGCCTTCAGTCGATGTCGAGGAAATTCCCACTTATTTTCTGGTTTGTTCTTTATGCCAATGTGACTGTCCTTTTCCCAAGTTTCATATCGGTTGGTGTTAGCTTTTGGACCACGCCATCTTTTCAGAACAAGGGATGGGTCGTCCGATATGTTCGAGACTTTGACCGAAGCGTGTTCTTTCTGTAAGGAAAAAGTGACTCTTTGAATGTTACTGGGGACGTCCTTTTAATGTGGCAGACAGAATGTGGCTGGCTTTTGCTTCCATACTTTGTAAATTTTATAAAGAATAAAAAGAAATCCTTTCCATTGTAAATCTTCCTTTCTGCATAGTAGCTTGCATAAACTTATCGATGAACTACTTCTTTACTGATTTTAATGTCCTTAAAATAAATCGTTCAACATTCTGAGCACTTTTTCTTGTACATACAACTGGCGTACGAGTTTGGTTTCAGAGATACAGATGTATGGGAAAAAAATACTCAGAATATTGACCTTGATGTAGCTTATCGACAAGGTTACCGTAACCCGTACCAATACTGTCATCGTAAACTTATCATACCATGTCCTTTTTGGACCTCCTATGTCCACAGAATTTATTTCGCAGAGACCAGGCGCCCATCCCAAGAACCACCACAAGTACACAGACTGCAATGACGGGCACCAAAATCATGGCGATATCTTGAGAAGGCGGTGCCTCGGTAGGTGTAATTTTCGAGCTGAAAGGCGGTCCCTCAATCTCATTCTGCTCCTTTGATGCTTCAGATAGTTTGATAGTACTAGTGTTATCCTCGCTCGGTTTCACCTCTTCTGGCTGTAACTTGGTTGTTTTCGGTATACTGACCGGCGACGAAGGTACCATTGGTTTATAAGGTAATCCCGGCCTGGGATACCTCTGCAGATTAGGTAAGGCCAACAGAGACGGTCGTATTCTGTCGGCAGATACATGTTGGCCAGGAAACGGGTTCCTACAGAGGGAAAATCAACAGAATTAAGCAATGTTCGGTAGTAACGAATTTGATAAAAACTTGTCCCACCCTTCAGCCGGTTGTGAATCGATTTATCCAAATTCCGTAAGTTTGCTCTCAAGGCTGTCGGATTGTTTCGTATAAAAAGTACACAAACCAGATCTTGCCGAAGCTGTGTTCAACTGGGTTTGATTAATTCTATCCCAACCTCCGGTTATTCTATTACAATCAGATTTGACCGGAGCCAGAGTGAAAAACTACGCTATCAGAAAACCATAAAGGTGATTCGACCGCTCGATATTATTACTACACGTTATACAGGATATACAATATTTCTGCCAAAAATAATGTTTGCTATTATTAAATTAGTTCAATGAGTTTTTCCAACGAATCAGTTCAGCTCGATTGTCCCACTCTGATGTCCTCTATGGATAATTTGGATAACCCACCTAGTTTGTCCACCATTGGGATCCGAAGTATTTTTTATAGTGACGTAGACCTCGGTCTTTGTTGTGAGTTGACCGTCGGAAACGGTTACGTAAAGGAACAGGCTCTGCCCTCCCTGGAAACAAGAAATAGGAAACGTCGTTCAATCTCAAAACACTGACCATACGCGGCTCATATTACGTTCTCGTCATCCCAAAAGGAATGCGCGTACTTTGTCCCCGTGTTACGACCAAAACTCGTACGCTTATATGTATACATTATACCTTTCTAAAAATGCGATTCAAGGGACCCTGTAGATTTTGACGAACGGCGAATACTAGTATTATTGTATTAGACGCGAAATAATAGACTCTTTAATAATGTTACTTTCATCATTCAGTTTTAAACTGTTATTGTCAATTACAATACAATAATATTTTTACGAATACGTAAAAAAGTCACACACCGTTATATGTATCGTATCGTATCAGTGAATAATACCGATAGATGATATGATTCGAGGATACACGACACGTGGATACCCACCTTTTGTAACCATTAAATCGTGGATTTTCATTTTTTAGGAAAATTTCAAACTACATTGTATTTATCAGTTGACTTTAAACAAATGTTGTCAATCACAATAATTTTTGTAATTAACTGCAATTAGTGTCTTTAGTTACGCTCTTGTTCAAAGCGAAATAGACCAACGAGAGTCACGTAAATCGATCTCCTAACGAATCAAGTATTTTTATAAGGACCGTCAACATAAATAATTAATCGACAACTGGGATTAAAATAATGCCTACCCGGTCCTTGAGTGTGTCATTAACGTAAATAATGCCGGTACTATTGTCAATGAAAAAAGGAAGCGGTGACTGCTGTTTGTCGTCACCATTGAAGTTGTGCCCAATGAGTTCCAGACCGTAGGTTAACCGGTCCTGTTCGTTATCCTCGGCGCGGGCTCTAGTTACCACACTTCTCAACGGCTCAGTATCCCAAATCAGAAGGTTTCGATCAATGTACATTACAGGTGGCGTGTTGTCACTGAATTGATTTTCTGAAATGTAAATTACCAATTATGACTGTATTTCCATTACGTCAGAATGAAAATGGCAAAGCTGCTGTTTATGGGTCCCACCCGCAATGACCTTGACCTTGACACAGGTTATCAAGATCACCCTTCTCAGTGAAGGGCATTCAGATGAGAATCAACTACCACTAATTTTCCAGATGAAATTTTGAAAATACGTACTTTTATGTCGTTTTTTTTACGCTGAATTCAATTATGTATATAATGTAATTCTTTCCAAAGTTTAAAAAAAATTTGTTGAAAAAATTATGGGATCGTAAAATTCATACTCTTATCTGTGTAATACTACTTACATACATTATAAACAAAATTTCAAGCCAAAATCTTCATTTTCATCGAGCTTATAACGTTTTTCATTTTTATGTTAGGTGGAAATGGTAGTGAAAGTAGGCGCATGAGGGCTCCTACGCTAGACAGCACTAGTCTAACCATTATGTATTGTATGTACACAGTTAGATTTGTATAGGTACTATACACACACCAGTCTGGGTTTACTATGCCAATACAGAAACATGAGTTTGTGGTCTAATAAATGTAGAAATACAAGTCTGGGTTAGGTCTGGACAACATACAGATAACGTATTATATATTAAAAATACCTATTATATTGACAATATTCACGATGTATTATCAATATCTTCTCACGTATTAATAATATACATATATCAAAATAAATTAATAATTATATAATATATACCTATATTAAAATAAATTTTCTCCGAGTTATTTCAATCAGAACTGATTGATTCTAAGCCGTATGCTTTTAAAAAATGGCCATTTTACATCGAGTACTTCGAATTGAACCGACTCAACTGTACTTTCGAATCGAATTGTTTCCAAGGATTATGTAGGTCATCAGAAAACTCTTGATAAATCTGCACTTTGTTTTTTTTTTGTTGTAACGGAATACGCGTTCAAAGTGTTGGATGTATTAAGAAACTATTTTCCGTAACATTGACAAAATTGTGTGGATACTTATTGTTTCTCCAAGTAAATATAATTTCATATGTCTGTTATTAAATAATAATTCATGACTAAATTTCTATATTTATGTATAAACATTTCCGATAACTTGTGCCAATTTCATTATCTCTCCGTTTTATCTTTTTCGTGATGCAATATTAAAATATCTCATTGTTACTATTTATTAGCTCAAAGCAGGGGTTCTCAACCTGGGGCCATATGGCTCCCACGTGGCCCCAGGATATTACTGGATTCCAATTACTGTATTTTGTAGAAATTATAAAAATTGTAATACAAATGTTCTATTTCCAAACAGAACATTTGAATAGCTACGGTTCTACCGATAGGACAGGGGGCCACAGGAAGGAAACAAGGTCGAAAGGGGGTCACAGTCAGAAAACGGTTGAGAAACACTAGTTTAAAGAATCATGAAAGGTCTTACCGACAGTAGTCCACAGGCAAAGCGCCGTAATAATAATGGTCAGCCTGCCGAACATCACGCTACATCAGTTTAGAACACGTTAAATAGGAACACAGCACTTTTAAAACCACCTGGACAATAAATTCCTATCGAAATCTCAAAAATTCATCGTTTCCTCTACACAACCGCACATTAATCACTGGTCCAGTGTTAGGTACCTGATGATAAAGCCTCAAGCTTCCCATGTCCGAGCTCTGAACTGAAATCCTCGAATTTCAATCTCCCAGTTACGTTTTGAAGGATCTTAAAACCAATCATTACAGATCGCTGATCTTTTTACTCGGCAATTTAAGCTCACAAACGATCAGATAGGACAACGCTCGAGCTATCGCTTTCTCTCGGTTCGGATGATCGAACGGTGTAAGTTTGTAGAGCGATAATCCATACCGTACTGGAGGATTTATAGCATGAGAATATTCCCAGTAAAAGTGCTAATATTTTTCATTCAGGTAACTAAGATATCACCGATCCTGTGATTGAGAATTATGGAGATTCGGATTCGTCTCTTGGCTTGGCATTCGATTTTTTTCACTGACTAGGAAAGTCAGGTTTACGTAGTCGTTTCTAGAACTTTAAGATCAGATCCTATGAACAGGATTTTTCAAATCAGGTCCATTACAGATACTGCTAAATTCTTTCACTGGTTTAGAAATCTGACAATTTAATCGTCGATCACTTTCTCACTCAGCTTCAGAGCATTAAAACTCATCCCATATCCCAGTTTAGCCACCGGGTGACCCTGACGTTATTAAATCTTCTTACTGCTTTATCGTAGATACTTTCTTCGATGAATCACGGATTACATCGTCGATCGAAACCTGGTTGACTTTCGGACACCTTGAAGATCGAGCACTGACTTTATCTGCGTCGCGACACGATCTGGTACCGAGCACGGTGGTAGCCAAGACGATCGAACCTGTATCATTGGCGTAGAAGGTGTATCTTATAGATTACTTTCACATACAATTAAATCATTCACTGAATGAGTCAGGTGAAGAAAATGTCTCATCAGTGCACTTATTAAATTCTATTACTTTTTTTTATAGTTGTTTCTGAGGTTGTATCTCTATATGTATACGTTTTTTAAATACTACAGTTAAATATATAGTTAGAATGATATATTCTCACATGCATCATCGATGAAATCAAATTAAAACTGATTTTTCATCCGATGAATTAGTAAACATTGATTGAAGCTTGTCATTTTTTGTAATTATTATCGAGTTTGTTTTTCTTGTATGTACTATCCCAGATAGCACATGACGCCTTCAAGACGCCTATTTTACGGCTATTTTAGGGCTAAAGCGTCTTCAAGTCGTCTTCAAGGCGTCATGTGCCATCTGGGTATATTTCATAAATGTATCCAGGAAGATTTATCTTTAATTGCATTATTATTATAGAGACCAACAGACAAATTAGTACACACTGACAGAAATGGTCTATTTTGTTATAAGTATTAGTGTTACTAAGTTTGTGTTTTGTATCTAAATACTCGTTACAAGTATTTCGCATGACTTGTTTTCATTTGGATCGTCGATGGAAAGTTGTTTCGTTCGTCATAACGCTGACTGAAATTTCTTTCTTTCTATAATTGTTTCTGATTTGAATTTTCTGTATGCAGATATTATTCTAGGCTACCAATCGTAGCGTTTAACCAACGTTACCGCGGGAACTCAGCCAGCAGACTCGCGCTCTGATTGGTCGGGGTTTTTTGTTAATATCTCGTTACCAAAGCCTAGGATAACATTTTTGCTAAGGAAAAACGTGTTTGAAATCACCTCACGAGTCTCCCATTTCCGGGTCCTCCAACATTTTTGTTACATCCTGTATATATACGCGGGACCATAGACATAGTAGCATAGTTAGTATTGTAGCTCATTGTTGAGAATCAACTGGTCTCTGCAACCCCTTCGAAACGATGAGGCAACGTCAGAAGAGCCCGCCAGAGGCGCGCAGCGAGCACGGAACCAATCAGCACGCAAGTGCGCGCAAACTTGAGGTTTCCAACTTTGTTGGTAGTCTGGTAGTCAGTCGGCACAGAATACGCGACGTAGAAGTTTTGGTGCTTCAAAGGTGAATGATTTCATGCAAACCCGCGCCTTCTATACGTGTCAATCGTTGTCGGATATGAGACCTGCGATATGAATTTGGTGAAAATAAACGTTGCATCGCCCGCGTGAATGGCGAATAGTTGCGCGGGTGAGTGTTTTGCGTTCGTAGAGTGTCATTAACCTCGCGAGGCTTAGAGAACCGAGGTCTCCCTGCTGGAAATCGCGCGCAGATCCCAACGGAGCTGTCAGACTTGCGAACTTCGATGTATTACGATCGCTCAATTAGAATGTCGACGTTGACCGCGTCTTCAACGGCGTTGCAATAGTGAGATCCACGCGTACGCGATATTGAGCAGAGTGTCGTCGAGAAAACAGCTCCAGGGTGAGCCGTATTCAGATCGAGAAATTTAGCGACTACCGAGGAAAATGGCGGATCTCGAGGCGGTGCTGGCCGACGTCAGCTACCTGATGGCCATGGAGAACAGCAAGGACACGCCGGCTGCTCGTGCCAGCAAGAAAATTGTCCTGCCAGATCCCAGGTATAACGATACTCGGGGTTTCGTGCTTTTTCTAGATTCGACTGTTCCAGTAACTCCTTGCATTTAGTGATGGGAACGATGCACTCGTAACACAGTGGCCCTAGTTTTCCACAACACAAACGTTCATAGACATTTATTTACCATTTTCCCAATTGTACGATCTTATCGACCAGCATCTATCCTATGAATAGGTTGACGAATCAGTTTCTTTAACTCGATGTTGTGTTTTAATACACATTAGCTTAGCAGATGGTAATATGACAAGATTTTCATTAATCGCGGTACTAACAGTCAATGAGATGTATAGAACTTTTTAGTATTTCGTTTCTTTATATAATTCTTCTATTCAGATAACAGAGTTCCATGTATCTACAGTAATGCTTTTGGAACATAGAATGGTGTGTTCGCTCTGTGACAATTTGTATACAATGATTGCCGTATTATTTACATTATTATATGCATTCATTGTAATGCGAATGATTTTCTCCTTTGATTCTTCTTCGACAGTATCGAGCAATCTCTAACGCCTATGTACACTGATTGTTTGCACCGAAATGGTGATCGGATTAGGCCCATCACTACGTCTCACCACGTTTCCTGCCCCTCCCTTCTTCTGCCTCTACCCTTCCTTATCTACCACGAGTTCGCTCGCCTTGTTCTTCTCTCTCTTACTCTGTGTATACGTCGTATACATATCATATGTATACCTTACCGTTGCTTCGACACCTCGCTTGGTTCATCTCTGTGAGGGTGCGCCATTTCGGAAAATGTTTACAAACAGTCAGCTAAGTCGATCGAACTCACGTACGGTTCCGATTGATGTTCGAAAATACGGATCATTTTATGAAACGTATGTCGATCTGTTAAATAATTGTTAACTTTTTATAATCAAGCGATCATACACTGATTGTGAGTACTTACGATATAAAGTCCTGCTACTGAGAATAGCGTAAAAGACCTAATTACTGACGCTTTAAGGAATGACACTGACATTATTGCATAATTTTGGTATTAGTTGACCAAAAACATAAGCTTTTATTTGTATTTATCATTATTTAATGTGTTTAGTGGAAGAAAAGATTTGTTGTAAATGTTGTAATTGTCCAAACCTCTTCTTTTGTTTATAAATTTATTAGTTTCAAAGACATATGTCGAAACCTATTACTGCCACCCCAATTACTACCACCTAATCAAATGCTATCACCTCATATACCTAAATATTGTCAGTTTTACAAAAAATTAGATTTTTGTACCTTAATTAAGTTTTAAAGTATTTTTATATTACATGTTTTTATAAATAAAAGAATGTTTTAATTAAATTATTAAAGCTATTTTAAATTGTTTATTGTTACTTTACGTATTCTCTTTGATTTAATTGCCTTATTTCTCTCTCCCTCTTCCACTTTTTCCTTTGTTTCTATCTCAATTTTCTTGCCAGTATCAGTTTTTTAAAAATTTATTTTACTTCTCCAATTCAGTTTTTTCTTATTTATTTCAGCTTTAGCTAATCTAAGTTTCTTTCTTTGTTCTTTCTTTTTCCTCTTTAGACTTTCTAATCTTTTCATCCTTGTCATTTTGGTATTTTAATCAAAGGTCTGGTATGACAATGGATAAATGGAGAAGGTACCCTTGAGTGAATGTTGCTAGAATGTACAATATTCTTTTCCTAGAGACAATTTAAATTTGAAGCATCCTACAGCAGATCACACACTGAGGGGAACAAACAACTATCTTTTGCATTTTCAGTGCATTTTATGGAGTGTGAAGTGGTTTCTGAATGGACAAAGGGCGATACAATTGTTGTACTTGTACCAGGATTTAATTCATGTGATGAGTTTTCCAATATTTCATTCACCACCATTTTGTACCACTTTTGATTTTAAATTGTTTCTTTTGTTGGAACCATTCTGTAAAATTTGTTTCGCATTCAAGTTATTTATTCTCCTTTTGACTACAAGTGCAAAATCTGCCTTTTGTACACTTAATTGGTCATGTTCTATGAGATAATTTTCAATAACTTTCCCATACTCGTTTTGAATGGCCTAAACATTCAATCATCCGTTGGCTGTAAGATGTAAGTGGAATTAGGGTGCAATACAATTAGCACAGTTTGATGTTGCAAACAAAAAACACTTGTAGATTGTGTTAGACGTGAAACATGACCATCAATCAACAAAATCACTGGTAATCGTATACAAATCTCAAGTAGCCATGGATGAAAAATATTGACGATATATTCAAAAAACTTTTTCCCTAGTCATCCAGCCATTATCAGAAAGATCAATACCCTATACTTTTGACAATTTTCTCACAATGTGTGAAGGAACTCCTTGATATGCAAATAATGTAGGGATCGTTGTTTTAGAGGGAATGGTTGAAATCCATTTATACATAAAATAATATATACAGTAGACTCACGTTAAAGTAGCGATGCGGGGCTCTTGAGGTGGGTTTTTCTTTTAACGTGAGCCAATGGGCACACAGAATCTCGTGGCATCTCGGTCGATCCGCCAATTGGATCAAAACTGTCGTTAAAGATGGCGACCGATAGTGGGGTGCGCGCACGTGTGTGACTTGGGACGTTCTTACCGCTACTTTAACGCGAGTCTACTGTATTTAATTATAAGTAAAGTAACTTTATAACAGGCCGACACTACACACTCTCGTTTTCTACCTTTCTTCAAACTTTGCAATGTTCCGCACTTCTCTTTCAGACCACAATATATACATTCTCGCGACATTTTGTCTCCCCCTCTCACCCTAGTTGTTGGTCGCAAGCTGACGATAGACTGCAGTTACTGACCTAAGTCGTGGGCCACTGGTCGTTTGTTTCTTTCGCGATCTATTCGTCAGCTGTCGACCCAACACGCAGTCACACGCTCACGCACACGACACATATACTGGTGACTTGGGTGCCGACCGCCCGAATGTTGTTATCTGGGGTTCTTGACGCGCGCCGCCCGGTCACCTACTCTTCGTACCTTTGTCATCCATTCCTACAATAATACCAGAGGTGATACCAATTGACCTGCTGCATTACCCATTATAAGAACAGTTCAACTTTCATTTTCATTATACTCCACAGTATTGTAAACAATTTAGCTACCTATCTTAACAATAGCTGGACTTTTCTTCGGGTTTAACAATAAAGCTGTCTCGTCAGCATTCAAAATTTTTGATGGTTCACAATACTTTTCAGATTGTTCGACATTAAATATCTGTCTATTTCAATAAACTGTTCTTTAATATTGCTTTCAGTCACATGAGCACGACTAGATATTAAATTTTCTGCGACTCTTTCACTGATAAGGAGAGTATCTCAGGTGTTCGTCTCCAATTGCTTTGATTTTCAGGTATGTTTTGGAGGACCGAAAAATAAGAGATACTTACTTTTTCATATCGACCCGTTTTCATATTTAGGAGTGAAATCACCCCTTAAAGTTTCGACCCAGGCGTACTATCTCGAACACCAGAGGAGATGCACAAGAATTTTCAATGGGCCAGTTTCATGGTTTTTTATGTACACTAATATGGTGCTAACAAATTGTCAAGAATACAATTTGTCATAACAAAAATGTCTTTACAATATCTACAACGTTTGGGGCTTCATTTCGTGGTCCATGATTTTTATTGAAATCTTCTTGTTTTCCATTATATCCGTCTATAGTTTTCCAAACAAAGTCATTAGCTTCTACCAATAAAGATCTTTCTGTATCTTCAATTTCAAAATTGACAATTTCATTATTGTTGTACTGGCTTTCACTATCATACGAAGTGTTACTACCTTCAGATTTATTCGCGGACACAGTTCGACTTATCGAAGCGATGGCTTGATTAGGCTTAGATTGAACTAAAAGGCACATTGTTGTCGAAATCAAGAGCTGTGTCTACAGCGATAAACAAAGCATTGTAGTCTGTTTAGACTAACTAATGTCTCTCGGTTCTGGAGATACTGCAGAGACAGTTTGGGAGATATAGTGGACCTCCACTATATTGCCATGGTCGAGGCTGTAGTGGAGTAAAATGGCAATGAGTTCAGAGCCCCCTCCATGCTAAGTTCTATCGTCGTAGAAACTTTTGAAACGTTCCCGAGTTTTAAATTCTTATGGAGCTTTTACTGTAATGTCGGCGAATTAAAAGGAGAATACAAGAGTTTATAAAATCTTGTAAGTAATTTCCTAAAAAAATATCGAAGATAGGGCAAACTTATTTTCTATGGTATACATAATATGATTAATTACATTGCATAAAAAAAGAAACGAAGATTTTGTTTAATTTTTGTCAATACACGTCAATATTAAAATACTTAGCTTAGAGATATGTAAGTTTTCGTAGATTATTTTGTTATGTAGAGTATTAATTTATTATATGGTAATTAATTTATCGTTGATTTCTACTGTTCAGGTTGTATGTCACCTACAACCGTGGCAATTATAGTAACTATTTTACATTATTTCACTTACTTCGCTCATCAGAATTAATTAGCACTAGTTAGTAAACTAATTAGCAAATTAGTTTAATTTCGTAGTTACATAGATGTATGTGCAAAAAACATTTCTGCTTCTAATTCCAGCCTTACAGTCCAGCAGATAGCGGCGGAATTTTATTTTCCAGCAGGATAACGCAAATGTACACACAGCAAAGCACGCAAACAATTTTCTTTTTTATGAATTAAATAACTATTAGCATTACTGGTAGACTATCTGGTTCTCAGACTTCAGTATTATTAAAAACTATTAAATATTGATTATTATGAAACTTAGACTAATGGCAAGTATCTCATGACGTAAGAAAACTAAGAATTACTATGGGTGACGGCTAGAAGTTTTTAACATGTTCGCTACTATATTGGACGGTCCCATAAGTCCTTGCTGGGTTCGTTGTTTTTCGAACATTTTCGTTTTTAAATCGACGCAGGCTCGAGAAGTTTCCAGAATGTGCGAGTGTGTGCGCGAACCTTCCGCGTAATGGGTATAAATTGGCGCGAGCGTAACAGGGAGATTAATAGAGAACGAACATGGAGCAACGTGAACTGCGAGCTATTATGTTGCATGAGCACTGGCTTAACACCTCTTCAACGGAGACAGCTAAGAAGATCAACGCTGCATTTGGGCCAGGTACTAGTAGCGATCGGACGGTATACTTCTGGTATAAGTGCCTCGATGAGGTGCCACTGGACAAAGTTGACGCGTGAACAGCTCGAGGACCTTGGGTATGTGTACCAATTACGGAGCCTATCCCAATTACGGAGCATCTATATTAAAATCATCATTAAAAAGAAATATATGTATAAATAATCATAAACAAAATTCTTTTAATTTAATTAAATTAAATTATTAACAAATAAGATTCAACGTAAAAAACAACAATTTTAACATGTCATAATGATTTAAGTGTTCATTAAAATATGTGTATTATGCTTTCGGTGATTTCATAGACGTTCTTAGCCAAAACCTCAAGAAATGCATACTGAACTATTTCATATAAATTAATTATAAACAGCATCTTCACCGTATGAAATGCATATTATATCCTAAAAAGGTTTAATGTAATTAAAAAAAATACATTCAGCAACTACAAACTTTTTAATTTTTATTTTTAAGTAAATTCCGTAATACCGCGTGATTTTCAGTCTTGTCTGTAATACGGAGTCCCCAAGCGTAGGTCTTCCCCATAACCTTACGTTCGTTAAACCAAAAGTGAAGCGCGTGTCGGTCGTTGTATATGTATAAATAGGTAAGACCTAATCTGTAACAACATGAGTCAAGCTCCAAGTAAAAAACGTTTCTTCTATAATAAAGAGGACAAAAATTTTCCCTACTTCATAAAAGTTAGGTTAGAAGCGACATTCAAGACACCGTAATACAGGGCACTGAAACAAGGACAGGCTCCGAAAGGAGGGGCACCGAAATACATCTGCAGCTACTGAAAGGGCTCCGTAATACAGACGAAAACATCTGTTTTTATTTAATCAAATACATTACAAAGATTTAATTTTGGCTATTTAAAAAAAATTCCTTTATCCGTTTGAGCGCGATTTGTCGATATAGCGACGATCACTAATTACTCCAAATGTGCGGCGCGTCGCTATATTGACGATTTTTCTTAGTCCAAATTTTGCTTATCAATCTTCGCATGTATTAAAAAAAATCGCTTAGCACTCAAACGGTTATAAGAGGGAATTGTTTAGCAACTGATGATTTTCATAATATGAAATGTATGTAGCACTATTTTTTAATAAATACTTGATTGCGCAAACTGGTTGAAAGCCTCCGTCATTGGTACACATACCTTAGGATGCTCTACTGTACCCCATCCATTCGAACTTTCATTTGTTCCGAGCATAGACATACAGTGGACTCTAGTATAGTTATTGCCATGATCGGGGCTGTAGGGGAGTAATGTGGTAATAAGTTCAGAGCCCCCTCCATGCTAAGTTCAGTCGTCGTAGCTTCGGCGTCTGCGCAAAAGCTGGATCATACTAGTGCGCCGGCATACGCAACGTAGTGGGAGAGCGAATTTGTATGCGCGAAAGTACGTGTGAAGGGGAAGTGCCTCGCGTGGCAATATGTTTAGTGGCTATATAGTTAGAGTCCACTGTATATGTATCATAGACGGTGCGGTCTTACGGTAGGGATGGAGTCGGCACTAGAAAGAGAGGACAATAACGGGAGTAACTTTCCTCTCTTTCATAAATACAAAAAAATAGAACTTGTTGAAAATGGCAAGGACTTATGGGACAGCTCGATACATGTGTGACGCTCTAATCTCTAAATCAGCGCACTCTACTTAATAAAAGCAGAATGTGTTTTGCAATATTCATCTATATTTCATGTTATTTGTTATTTCTGTTATGTTTTCTTAATACGTAATCCACAAGATATAAAAGGACACTGCACTGAATAGAGTGATGAAAATCTAGCCCTGCCTGTAACGAACGTTTCCGAAATAATATGATGGTAGCGAACGTGTTAAATAAAAAATTTACCGAACCTTTGTATTAATTTTTACCATGCAATATTAATAAATAAACAAAGTTAATTTTCCATAAATTGTTTTAATTTATTTTTAGAAAATACCCTCTGTTTTATGGTTATGTTGTACTGCATTCCTTGTAATACCTAGATAAATTGCAATTTTCGGAGTTATTACAATTCGTATATACGCTGTGTTTCTTATAATTGGAAACACGGAAATATCTCGTAGACTCCTTGGGCTCTTATTAATTTATGACCTACTACACTGATTGACCGTATCTGGCACACATAAATTTTATGTAAAATGTAACACTTTATTTTCATTTATGGTAAACAGTATACATGTTTACAGTTTTTCCATAGTAATTTTTGTTACATGAAGGTATAAAACTAATACACTCATATTTTGTCCACTTGCTTTTATTGCCTGTTACTACTTTTAGTCTCTTTTAATATACTTTCTATTAGATTATAGATTATTTCCGTTTTAATATTATACCATACCTATTGTGCCCTTGTGCAGAATTAGCGCATGCGTAATAGTGGCTTTCGTATGTTGACAACCTCCTTTTTACAATCGACCATAAATTCTCGATTAGGTCTAGACCAGGGCTGGCCATTCCAATAAACAAAATTTCTGGTGTCCAAGTTAGTTTCTTTTTACTAATTTTGCGGTGTGTATTGGATCTCCGTCTTGTTGCAATATAATTTCTTCCTGATACTCACTAGACCGCATAACAGATGGTACATTCCTTTATACGATACTGAAATGTTGTTCTTTATGCATAATACACATCAATTCTAACTAAAGGGTCAATTTTATTACATGTTAGACTGGGCTAGAACATGATTTAGCTATCTCTAAATAGCATTGTTTAAGTTCAAATAGACGGTGTAGATCTAACTGAATTCTATTTATTTTAATCTCATCAGACCATACAATTTGTTTCCAGTCAACCGTAAGCCATTCTTTGTACATACAGGGTGTCTGGGGTAACTTAATCGACTCGGACTCGATTTCTTTCTCTGGGATTATTTAAAAGGGCGGGTGGTATACCAATAAGATGCGCTCCATTCAGGCGCTAAAAAAAATATCGAAGAAGGAATAGATTTTATCACAGGGAAGACACTAGGACTAGTCTTCGATAATTTGAAAAAAAAAGAGCTCGGATGTGCGCAGAAAACGGAGGGAGCTACTTTCAACATTTATTATAACAGGGGATGGAGATCGTGGAGGTTTTAGTGTGTAAAAATCCCACACTACTCCGAAAATTTTCGAAGATTTCCTCCACATTTAAAAAAAAGAAAACAGAAACAAAAAAAAATACAGGTACGTAGATGAAAAAATTCATCGTCAGTTTTTCCACTATCGCGCCGAAACATATCGAGAATGCGAAGAAGGACGTAGGCGTAGTGCCATAACAGCGATCCTTAGTTAGAAGGAACAAGTGGATGCAGAGAAACTTCGGCGAGAGTTTTCGTTCTGCCTCACAGATATCAGATCACAGTTTATGATCACGGCAGTTAAACGACTAAGCAGGCGGCTTGCCTCTCGACCCTAGCAGCGAGCGATTCACTTTGTATACAGGGTGTCCCAAAATAACTTCGACTCCCGGAATTGAGGGGTTCCTCGGATGATTTGAAACACCTTTTTCCTTAGTAAAAATGTTATCCGAGGCTTTGTTAACGAGATATTGACGAAAAACTCCGACCAATCAGAGCGCGAGTCTGCTGGCAGAGCTTCCGCGGTAGCGTTGGCTACGCTCTGCAATTGGTAGCCTTATGACTCTAGTATACTTTGCTAATGAGTCCAATAATTCCACCTTAGCTTTAGTGATGGGTGTAATTCGATGTGCTTGTTAAAATGTTATTTTGTGATAGTCAAAATGTGATTTTGCATAAAAATTCGCTGTCTAGTTATCACTTTAATCGTGTAATTAAAAAAAAAGAGTGCTAGAATCCCTGAAAAGTGACAAGGTACCACATTCTCATAAGTAATGCACACAGTCTTTACCCTAGAACAGATTTTTAAACAATTTACTATATTTTATGTTTGTCGTGGAACAGTTGTTTCGAGAATAGGTACATCTTATTTTGCATTGTTCAGTGCTAATAATTTATTACCCATTTTCATAAAAATGAAATCTAATCAAACTGTGATTTACGCAAGTAAAGTAGTGATCAAAGGAGATATGTCAAACATAAATAGCTTGTATGTTTTTCGTTAGTTTTCACTGTTGCATACAATTAAATTTTTGTAGTAGAGTATGTTTTTCTGCGAGTTATTTTGTATACTTATTAACTATAATACAATAGGAGCTCAATAATTGATCATTTCGGAATTGGTAAATTAACAGACTTGAATCATTCGCGCGCTTTCCCCACCGATCGACCGTTCACTTCTGCGAAATAATTAAATATAGGGTGAGCTGGATGTATGCACTTTTTGACCGCCCTGCGATTTCCGTTATTTTTAGAGATATCAAAAAAGTTGATTTACAAAAGATACTTAATATTGAAACATTTCATTAAAACAATATTATATACATCGCACTTTCTGTGATAAATACGCGCACACATGTAAGAGAAATACAGTGGACTCTAACTTTATTGCCACTCAACATATTGCCACGCGAGGCACTTCCTCTTCACGCGTACTTTCGACCACACAAATTCGCTCTCCCACCACGTTGCGTACGCCGGCGCAACAGCACGATCCAGTTTTTACGCAGGCGCCGAGACCGCGGCTACCAGGACAGAAATTAGGATGAAAGAGGCTCTGAAATTATTGTCATTTTACTCCTCTACAGCCCCGAACATGGCAATATACAGGGCTCTAGCGATTATTGACTCTTTGTTGATATGCGATTCTTGTCCATGGGTCATCCCCACCATTGACGATTCACGTTGAGAGCCCACAAAAAGGTTACATTCCCGGGTGTCGGTGAGACTATACTAATGCAACGATAAAACTTTTTTATTTTGGGTACATAATTAATGAAACTTTTATGAACATATTGGTCAGATTTTTCTGATTAAAATGATACCAAGCATGACAATTTGGATGATATTTACTTATGATTTATCAGAAGCGATACTGAACGAATATGAACTATTGAAACTTTCTACATGAGTAAATATGATCCAAATTATGTCGTGTTTGGTATCATTTTAATCAGACAAATCTCACCAATGTACTAGTAAACGTTTCATTAACAACGAATCAAAAATAAAAAAGTTTCATTGTTGCATTAGCGTTGTCTCACCGATACCCGGGAATGTAATTTTTTTTGGCTCGAGAATGGGAAACCGTCTCGGCGCGCCGTGCAACAATGTATGCGCTCGATGGACTCGAAGGACGGAGCGGCGGAATGTACGACGATTAGTCGAAGCGTTCAATCGTCAGCGACTGCCCAGAGACTGCAGAGAGCTGCCGACGAATTAAATGTAGCTGAATCACCTCCAGTCACACGTATTTTTATTATTGGCCGAAACAGTACACACACAATCGGAGTGTGTGGTCAGCTATAATGTAACCATTGGTCGACGAGAGCGTCGCAGGCGGGCCACGTAGCCGAGTTGAGTAGGAAACGAAACTTTCTCTCTGTTTTACACTGGCTTGTCCTTTTCTATCTACGGAATGCTACAATGGCGAGTTGCCGAGGCTCGAGCTTCGGGAAAAAAACGTATTCACGAGGCTCAGAAGCGTTTTGCGTAGTCTACGATTATCGTCCCCTCGCGGACCCGAGTTCGGGACCATAATCGCGAGAGTCATGTAGTTAGAGGCCACTGTACGTGTGAGCGAGGGGTGTTCCCAGTGATCAATTAACGGACTCTCAATTATTGGGCTTCTACTCTACTGCTGTTATCGTTAATGTCTCAAAACTACAGTATTCCTTTTCTATAGTCGCGTTGTTTGGGACGATCAATACGGTTATAAAAAACATGGACCATCCTTTTGCAATCATCTGATTACCTTGCGGTTCGCTTTTGTCTTGTTTTCTTACATTTACTTATTGTTATATACGTATCTGTCTTTTACTATCAACAGTAATGAAGCAACGTACGCCTACTGTCAACAAACAGTCCCGTCATATGGCGAATGTGGCAATATGTCAATATGGAGGTGTATAAATACGTGATTATAGGGTGGGAATACTGTATTCGTTATGTGTGCTAATTGAGGTCATATAAACACTTGTATAGCTATCACATACATTAGTTAACAGTCAGAATTTAATTGTTACATTCGCGTACTTCTTTCTGTTGCAGTGTCAAAAGCGTAATGCACAAATATCTGGAAAAGAAGAAAGAAGTAACCTTCGATAAAATATTCAATCAAATGTTTGGTGAGAAATTTTTAAGTATACTTATTTTTTACGTATTAAGAATGAAGAGGGAATGCCCTTATTCGAGCATGCAAAAGAAATTGGAAGTTCTTATCACAATCTTTATCAAAAACTTGGAACAACCGCAGTAGATTAGTCTTTCGGAGACTTGTTTCAAATATTGTTGAAGTAATATTTAGTATTGTTATTAGGTTGTGTAATAAGTGTTTTTTCTAACTGTTGATTGTTTTGTTACAATGTTTATGCGTATTAAATTGCGTATAATCTGGGTGTGTTTTATCGGTGGGCATCACTCAGTTTCCTTTCTGTCGTGGTCAAGTAAAATGCATCTTTGAGATGAGCGAATAGAATATTCATTTTTATCACTTAGTTTTTTTTTTTACTTTCGAAGGCAAAAAAATGCGAAAGAGAAAAAGAAATGTTTTAGTATTTATGGGGATACTGCAATCAATAAACGGACCGAAAGTGGATCTAAAGGTTTAAAACGATGGAAATTTCAACTTTAGACTGATTGTGGATGAAATTGCGCATTTAATCCAACAAAATCTAAGATATACGACAATGAAAATTGCCAGCGTACTACACATATCACACAAATCCGTTCCATTACATTTAAGAAAACTTGACATGACAAACAAATACGACTTTTGGGTTCCGTACGAATTAACGGAAAAATATTTAATCGATCGCATTTCAATTTAGCTACATCTAATAGTGATGATGTCTAACATGTAACAAAGAACGTGTTGACAAACAAGAAGTAAACGAAGTCGTCTTCCACGTTGACTGAGCATTATGAAATATTTTCTAATAGAAGATTATTAATTTGAGAATATCTCAGTAATTAATAATATTAAGCTCTCTTTGGTATAAAACTTTTTTATGCAGAATGTGGTGCTTTATCCGAATTCGGGGCAAAATATTGGGCATTCCATTTAAAAAAACTGAAGGTGACCCTCATATCTCGATAAAAAAGCAAAGTAACAAAAAACAGATTACAGCACTGTATGTTCACTGATTTGTCGTTGAAGACAATATACTTGCAATATACAGTGGATTCTAACTATATTACTATTCTAACTAAAATGGCAATAAGTTCAGAGGTCCCTTCATGCTAAGTTTCATCGTCATAGCCTCGACCTCGACGCCTGCGCAACAGCGGGATCGTGCTGGTGTGCCGGCGTACGCAATTGTGTGCGTGAAAGTACGTGTGAAGGGGAGAGGCCTCGCGTGGCAATATGTTTAGTGGCAACATAGTTAGAGTCCACTCTACTCACAATATAGAACGAACAGAGAGACACTAAGAACTATAAATGTGAATGTAACTGTACAGAATATAAACACAGGTAAGGCACTGAAGCAAGAAAGAAAGCTCAATGCGAACTGTCATATGGTCGGAATGCCTGAACGCGTTGAATTCTACAGGGTGAATCTCTCGTTGCTAGGGTACAAAAGGCAAGCCGCCTGCTTCGTCGTTTAAAATACAGTTGGCTATTATTTAGAAAAAGAATTATTTAAATAACGATTCGAATAAAAGATACTTTATCTTTATTCGTCATTCAAAGGTTGTTTCGGAAGGTGGTTTCACTCGTTAAACTTGAGTTACCACCGCTGAAAAAACACGTATCTGCTATTTTTGGCTGTTCGTCAAGTCTACAAAGTTGCATTCAAATCGGGGTCGAACTGTTTGCAACATTTACTTGTCAGTTGCGTAATTTGGATCGCAAGTGGAAATAATGCCTTACTTTCAGTACTGTATTTCCACTGCAAGTGCTCTAACTCTTAAGCTTTGAAAGAAAAAATGTCATGTAGCCATTAACATGTTTCACACATACAATATGGTAAAATAATTTGTTTAATATGCTCATAAAGAAACTTTTTGCGAACACGTATTAACAGATAATAATAAAATAAAAGTGATAAACAAATTAATCCAACAACTAGAATTGTCTCCATATCCGTGACCTGTACTACATTTGGAGAGTTTTGGGACACTACAGTTGGGTACTAGGTAGTGATGGGTAACCGAGCAATTCGAGCTACTCGAACGAGCTCGGGTGACAGGTTTATGATCTCAGCGGAGACCCGAGGCTCTGGCACGTGAAGGCGAAGGATGTTATCTGGCCGCCGGCAACCGACCCTCGGGTTACAATGTAACATACGGAACGAATCACCCATGAAAAAAAATGTAAACTTTTACTCCTTTCAGTGTACTTTCTTAAAAATGTTATGAATAAATGCAGGAGATTCTCTTGATGAAAATAAATCCAAACCCGACATAAATCGGACTATATTTAATAACGTACTTTTTTATGTCGCGATACGAATTCTATGTTATTAAATATATACTCCTTCGAGTAGTTCGAAATGCTCGGTTACCCATCACTAGTACTAGGTAACCAACGTAAATATTTAGGGTACACTAACTAGCTACGTAACACTACGTACTTTGGGATACTACTTTTTGGGACAGAACAGAGGAAAACCCAACACGAAGACTCGAAAACATGCATTACTTTTGTCTCTCATTTTGTTCTTTCAGGATATCTTCTATTCAAAGACTTCTGCGAAAATGTGGCGGAGGAACCAGTTCCGCAACTTAGGTTTTACGAAGAGGTTCGTGTTAGCCTGCACACACATACACACTAGTTAAGTCTCACGTCAGTAGCGTGGTGACAGGCATTGCCATCCAACTCCATAAGGAATTTCTCATTTGTGCATTGTAGATTAAGGCGTACGAGAAGCTCGAATGCCCTGAAGAAAGGAAAAAGCTGGCCAAAGAAATCTATGATAATTTCATCATGAAGGAGCTGCTATCGCATACGCACGTGAGTGACTCTTATCAAGGTTCATACTTAACGATTTTTTGTAAAAATAACTGATTGATCATTACATGAATAAATAACAACGCCTATCGGAAAGTTTCTACACATAGTTCTCGCGGTAAATATCTTTTTTTTTCTTTTCAACACAATGTCTGAAATGAAAATATTGTGAAATCGGAACATCGCTGTACTCAAATACATATTTACTGAAACAGGTTTATATTGAGTCTCCATTAAAAAGAAGAAAAACAGTTCTTCAAAGCTGCACCATTTTAGTTTTTAACACGTGAAAAAGCGCCGAAAATCGCTTCTGAACCATGAAAACCCGTATGAAAGCACGAACCCTTCCTTGCCTTTAACTTCTCCATGAATGCTTGAATAGGGCCTGGAATAGGTCTTTTCGTAACGTACGAGGAGAGCTTCTAATCTCTAGCCCTCGACGTTCTCAGAAAAGAAACTATTTCCGCGGTCTTTTTCACACGACTTTTTCCCTGCTTGGTTCACCCCTAATTTTAGCTTTGCTTTAAATCGTCCCCTATCTACAGTTTTCCGCTTCAACACGGTTAAGTCGTCTTCTTTGTTAGTACAATTGTATGTGACAATAAATCGGAGAAAACGCAAGCTGTTCTGTATGTGAGCCGCTATATTTGCAACTGTAAAATACTATTATTTGCATTATATATAAGTTCACCACGAACAGATCAAGAAACGTTTTGGGAAGCATAATGAATAAAATATGCGTAAAAGTTCTGAATATTATTCATCTTTAATTGAAATATAAATTCCAATTCGGTATTAGTCTCGTTTTGGAGAATTTATTATCGTTGACAGTGGTAGCAGTCCATTTCCGATTAATAGAAACACTGTTTCGCTTAAAAACTGCCAACAATTGTATTTCACAATGACACATAATAGTTAACAGTGTTAATAATAATTCTTAAAAATATTAATTTCAAAATGAAAGAAAAATTTTGACACTTTTCTATTTGAATGGTAATTAAAGCATATAGTAAATTAAAACTTAGTCTTAAAAATTTATATAAAATATTAATTTAGAACCGTATGCAAACGAAACGTGCTTAAGTTTTCGATTATTTTTCAGGAATACTCCATGGAAGCGGTGTCCACCGTTCAGGACTACCTCATAAAAAACGAAGTTCCCGTTAATTTATTCGAGGTTGGTCCTTCACGATCTGATATCGCTTAATTCTAATAACGTTAACAACTTGGTCAATCTGCGTCGATCCAATTAAATCGCAACGATTACCTTTGCAGCCATATATCGAAGAAATTTTTAATCACTTAAGAGGAGAGCCATTCAAGAAGTTTTTGGAGAGGTATGTTCAAAGACATATTTCATTAGCCCATTCATGTCTTGAATAAGTTTTAAGAAATATTGTTGTATGTTTCCAGTGAAAAGTACACCCGATTTTGTCAGTGGAAGAATTTAGAATTAAATATGCAGGTAAATTTACAATATCTACTTACGGTATATTTTAGTGATACGCTTTATAGTGGACGCAAATTCAACAGTCGTCTCCGAAACAAATTCTCATTCTTTTCATGTTCTAGATATTGGTACATGTAGTCAGATTTAAAGGATACAGATTTCAGGCAGTTGAATTTGCATGTACTACATATTAGGAATTCAAGTGTTATAAGAAGTTGCATATACATATAATCAATGCATATAGAGGCCAATTCATGAAACTTGTATACACGCTCATAGCATCAAAAGGGTTAAAAAAAAAATTTGTGGCAGAAAATAGTACTTGAGTTAAAATGTATATGTTATTGAATATATTTCTTCATCACGGTTCACTATTTTCTGAACAGGCTAATTTAAAATTTTTTGAAATTTATGATTTAAAGTAAGTAAAAATAGCGACATAATCAAACGAATTCGTACATTTTTATTATCATCACTCAATTGTGTCTATAATATTATGTTTAATTTATGACACTGGCCAGATTTTGCGTGAAATTATCGAAATTATCACTTTCGCTGAATGAGTCATATGGTAAATATTTGACGAAAATCTCTAGACGTCTGCGTTCAGTACAAAAACTTCGCATTAGCAGGTGTTTCGTTTAACAGGAACACTTCAACATAATTTTTCAAGAGAACGGTTGAGTTCCGATCTATGGTTCTTTTTAGACTTTTCATCCTCACCATGTGTAGAACATAAGGCAACGATAAAAAGGAAGTTGATCTTCAAGGTGAAGGTCAATTTTGCGGCAACGTTCTTAGCTCAATCTCCCCCCAACCGAAGGTGACGTGTAATTTCTTGACACCCTGTACATACAACTGAAAATGTAACAGGTGTTGCGACACTATTCAGACCGATGTGCTACGCTATGTCGTGTACGATACATTTGATAACGATTACCTGAATCTGCGCCATTAAACTTATTGTAAAATAAACCACTTATATTCACACTGTGCGAGTAATCTCATATTCGCATACGTAACGTGAAGACAATGTGTCCTCGGTGTAAAGAAAAAATATAAGTGTATAAATTCGTTAACAGAATGTAAAATTGTATAATTTACAAATTGCTTGGTTGAATTATTGTTCCAGTTGACAATGAATGACTTCAGTGTACATCGAATAATAGGCAGAGGTGGATTCGGCGAAGTTTATGGCTGTCGGAAAGCGGACACAGGGAAAATGTACGCCATGAAGTGCCTCGACAAGAAGCGAATAAAAATGAAACAGGGCGAAACGTTAGCACTCAACGAAAGGATAATGCTTTCGGCAGTCAGTACAGGAGTAAGCCTTTTTTAAATAATTTCAACATTATTTTATACGGTAGAGATTACAAAATAGAATAGTAAGTGGGACCAACTTTCGAAAGAATTCTACATAAATTGTAAAATTGGATTTGTGTTTTCGAGCAAAGCATTATCAGCACACTTTATTGAAGTAGCTAGCCAAAGCAGTTAGTCAGTTACATTATTCGAGAAATAAAACGTATTATATAGGGTGGGACAATAACTATGTCCACTTTGAATATTGCCGTTATTTGTAATAATATGAAAAAATGTTATATACAAAACTTACACGGTATAGAGGGGGGCATATTGTGACACAAACATTTTCTGCGTGGGTGAAGGCATAGAGGAGATTTCAAGGTCACCTCTCTTTTTTGTAATGGAATGCTATGTTTTTTTTATCGCAATGTGATAGCCGGTGTTGAGATGACTTCAGCGAGCTATCATTGAAGGTCATGCAAGGTCAAATGTGGTAGTAACATAAACTTTCTTACATTACAGGAGATGCTCGAAGTGGAGATCGTTTGCGTCAATGTAAAGTTGCAATCTTCGTATCGCTGCATCACGTGCATGTCTTATCGTTTCTGAACTTATTCTAGCACATGCTGTATTATTTCATAAGGGACTTTATTAGAAAATATACCACTAAACGTTCGCCAAATGATGTGGTTACAGCATGACGAGTGTCCAGCACATTATATTCAGAAATAAATGGATAGGACGTGGAGGATTAGTTTCTTGACTACTTCGTTCTCCAGATTTAACCTCATGAGATTTTTTACTCTGGGGAGCATTGAAAAATGCTGTTTATCAAGAAGTACCCACTACACCAGAAAATATGAAACAACGGATACTTGCATAAGTTGTGATGTGCTAGAATAAGTTCAGAAACGATAAGACATGCACGTGATGCAGCGATACGAAGATTGCA
>NW_015373967.1:0-641 GCF_001272555.1 Dufourea novaeangliae
CGGGAGTTTTTTCATATTATATTCAATTAGTTAGTGTTGCGTAAAGAAATATAATTGTCCACTAACGGGTTCTTTTTTTAATGAATTGAAATTTAAAGAGTGGACTTCTATTTCTGTATTATTTGCCAAGTGTTTGCGTTGGAAATATTGCTGAAAAACATATTTATTTTGCTAAAAGAAGTGTTCAATGTTTTTTATAATAACAGAATTTCTTTTGTAATTTCTTGAACGATTAATATCAGCTACATACACATTGATGATTATATATTTGGATCGAAGATTTGATTAATTACTGACACAAGAATAATGAAAATTAAAATCAATTTGAGATTAAAGTTTAGAGTCTTTTAAAGTAGGCATGACTATTTGTTGTTAGAGTTGTTAGTAGATTAATTGTTCATTCGTAATACGTTGCTTGCATACAATATTGATATCAAAGTAGTGTACATTTTTGTAAATTTTTGGAATCTCTCTGCAAAAATCAAAGTTTCTTCGCGATTGTTGCTAAGCTTGACAATTAATGAAAAGCTTGCAGTTGAAAAAATATGCAAATGCAAATTCGATACTTCATATTGATAGCAATTTTTCAAGTAGAGTCGCCGTTAATTCGTTTTATTGCTATCTCTATATAGCAGAGTATA